>NC_051217.1:43434857-43594857 GCF_015220715.1 Pygocentrus nattereri
GTTTTGTTTATGTCCTGTTATGTCCGTCTTGCGATGTTGGAGCGGTGAACCACGAGACTTCCGGTTTTGTGGTTTTATATGATGTGAAATCGCTGTAACCGCCTTGAGGACCTCACTGCTTTCACAAAACTGAAAAACCTCAGCACCTCAGAACGTGATGTAATGTGTGTGCAGTAAGGCTGCACGATATCGATGTAAAATGCAATGTTTCGATAAAGCTGGTGGGCATCACGATGACGATATGAGAAGCCATCCATCCATCCATCCATCTTCTAAGCCGCTTCTCCGTCAGGGTCGCGGGGGGTGGCTGGAGCCTATCCCAGCAGTCTTCGGGCAGGATACACCCTGGATAGGTCGCCAGTCCATCGCCGGGCAGACAGACAGACACAGACAGTCACTCACACCCAGGGGCAATTCAGCATGTCCAATTGGCCTGACTGCATGTCTTTGGACTGTGGGAGGAAACTGGAGAACCCGGAGGAAACCCACGCAGACACGGGGAGAACATGCAGACTCCACACAGAGAGGACCCTGGTCACCCGGCAGGGGAATCGAACCCAGGCCCTCCTCGCTGTGAGGCGACAGCGCTACCCACCACGCCACCGTGGAACGGGGAAATTGGAACAAGAAGCTGGCGAATAAGACTCTGACTTTAGCTTCGTGTATGAAGGTGCTGACGTTAATCTATTATGAATATATACACAGATCCAGGAATGCTGTAACTTACCCAGCGGCAAAGCTTTAGCCATCACTGTAAAGAAATAACTACTACATCAAGTTAAGATCCTGAATAGACCGTTAAAGAAATAACTTTAATATAAAGCCAGAGGAAAAACAGTCACATCAACAGGTTCTCTGAGCTTCACCAACCAGACGGTCTTACCTGCATCACATAAGCATCACACAGACGTGAGCGCGGATCTCTGCGTTATATAATCCTGTCCCACTTTCTGAGTGCAGTATTCTTCAAATAGCATCTTTATTAAACTGCTGCTCTTTAGTGGTACTGAGTGCAGCCCAGCACTGATGTTGACCGCCCCAGAATGACGTGCCAGGTTGGGCATCTAACTGTGTATGTCTATGACCGGAACAGTAAACTACCGTTTTTAATTCAGTTGTTTGTTTTGTTTTGCGGGACGAGAAAGGGAAAAAAACAGCATCATATACTTTTACATCACTTTTGATTAATGTTTTGGGGAAAAATGAAATATTTTGATGTGTTTTGTGTATTTTAAAGATGCCTTCAAGTGTCATGATGCTGTATTTTTATCTTTTCCATATTGCTCACCCATAATGTCATGTTTAGAATTACAGCTACACAGAATTGTAGTCGCATGCAAGCTGGCCAGACTTAATTAAAAATGCGTGGCATAAGCCTCGGGTCATTTTCCACAGTACTACAGAGGTTTTGGGGTTTTTAAAGGTCATCCTGCTACATAAGAGAACATCTGCCAGTGCTTTAGGCAGTGAGTGCTGGAGCTGTGTTTGTACGAACAGTGCTGCACTGTATTAACGCATCACCTCAACACTAACAGCCTGTTTTCCTGCTCTGTGCGCTGGACTGAGTTGTGTTTACAGCGAAGATGCGATTACTGTGTTTGTATGAAACGTCAGCGTGTCATCAAACGGTGAGTGACTCTCATTAAGAAACTGATGTTATCGCTGTTCTGCTTGTTCAAACCAGAGAATGCAAGTGCTTCTACACAACTGTCTGAGAGTTTAAAATAACTTTTTGTTTCAATATTTTATTTTATTTTTATTAGAATATTCTTACGTAAAGTACCGTGAAAAAGTCGAAGACCACCATTCATTCGTTTCTGAAGAAGAAAGCGAAAAATCAGGAGTTTCCAAAACTGGAGCTCAAAAAATGATTAAAAAGTACAGAGAAGCTCCAGCAGCACTGCTGTGTCTGATCCACCCGTACCAGCGCAACACACACTAACTCACCACCGTCAAGTCAGTGTCACTGCAGTGCTGAGAATGATCCACCACCCAAATAATACCTTCTCTGTGGGGGTCCATGGGGGTCCTGACCAATGAAGAACAGGGTAACAGAGTATCAGAGAAATAGACAGACTACAATTTGTAACTGTAGAACTACAAAGTGCTCCTGGATGGTCAGTGGAGCTGATAGTGGACATACAGTTATACCAATAGCTCCAGTCCTAGAATTTGATTGGCTCAGCCGGTTCAATCTGAGTGTACTGATGAAGTAAGTACCTGTTTTTTTTGTTTAAACTAAGGGGCTAAAAACTAAACTCCAAGTTTTCAAGTGGGTACTTGAATTAAAGTACCCACAGTATGATTAACTGTAAAACGGCAGTATAAAAGTCTAAATAATGGCACTTGAACGGCTTGCGCACTTCAAATGCACGTGTTTCAGTCAGAAGTGGGGTAAACCCCAGGCTGAATTCCAAACGGCTCCGTACTTCCTAAATAGCCAAATAATGCACTGCTTGTTGTGTTTTTAGCTGTACTTTGCTCAGTTGGGCTGCAGGATTCAGTATTTACATTCGTATGTAGTGCACTACGTAGGGAGCAGGGAGTCATTTGAGATTCAGCCTCAGTAAGAGAAGAGGGTGCCATATAAGACTTGTGGTGGTAATTTGGTGACCAAACAGTATTTATAAATATAATATATTAAATATAATACGATATGTTCACTTTTTTAACGTAAAAAAAGTTCACGAAATAACCGCAGTATACAGTGATGAGCGACCGGACATTTATCTCCTCATTCAGTCGTCTATGGTTGCTTGCCAACGATACCAAACTCTAAAAGGAACTACGTTTCTTGATGGTTTACTTGTTTATGTCGATATTGCTTAAATTATTTTATGAAGTTTGCGAATATAAGACTTAAAGGGCCTATATCATGGAAAGTTTTTAATAAAAGAGTCTAGTGTGTGAATATTGTTAAGTATTCAAAGCGTATTATTTTTTTCACAGACCGTATATCGAAACACAGCCAACAAAAACATGCTGCTTAATTCTAAGGGATAAAGAAAAGTTGGATAATGATTGTGTAAAAATGAACTGACAGTTTGTGGTTCCTACAACCAAGAAATAAAGGAAAAGTGGGCAGCTAAACAATCAAATTTCAAGTGTTTGAATGGTAGTTTACATTTCTTTGTGTATTGTGTGTAGTTTTCCCAGCAGAGCGTCCCGTGCGCAGAGACTCCTGCAGCACCAGCACTGAAGATGAGGATGGTGGGATGAAGGTCAGTCCGGCGGTGAGGAGGCGCCGGCTGAGGAGGAGCACGGCTGGCTCTGAGCCAGAGGAGCAGCAGGAGGTTCACGGGGAGAGAGAGGAGGTGCACCTTATGTTACTCCTCAGGAACGTCTGCGAGCTCCAGTCCTGCTCCTGATGGAACACAGCACTGCACAGTTTAGTGTTTTAACAGCACACCAGATTCAGCTCACAAAGGAGCTTATGGTGCATTGGGAATTTCTGAGTCGACAACAAATGATGTGACATATCGTCAGCAAGTGCCTTGACTGTTAGCACTGCAGCACAGGAGACCAAACTGACAAACAATGCAAGTTAATGGCAAATATATCAGTGATTGCAGCATTTTTTCCTGCTGCTCATTATTGTGCACTGCAAAAAAAAATCGTTGTAAGAAAAACCATCTTAAATCCAGTCAGTAGATCTAATATTTCTCAATATAAGAATATTCTACGCATTTCTCCTGCTGCTTTGGTAAATAATTTAGCTTCAAATCAATTTTATTAGTAAAAATATCTATAAATAACTTGAGTAATCGTACAATACATTTACCACAATCTTATAGTGAGAACTATTAGATATACTGACTAGATAATGAGATGATTTCACTTGAAAAGATCATTTTTTTGCAGTGGTCAGTGAGCAGCATCATTGGTAAACTTAATAAGCAGCTGGTAGTTACGATTTAAAGGCAAGATCATTTTAGTTGAACAAGGTTGTCCAAACACACCATTACTATTTAAAAGCCTGTATGAAGGACTTTTTAATCATCAAATAATTTTAGCCAAATGTGTCAGAGCAGATAAAGTACTAAACCCAATGCAGGGCCACTTCAGGAGCAAGACTGGGAAACTAAAGGATATTTACAGTAGTTGAGTGTGTGTTTGCTCAGTAACTGAGCTGATAATTATCAGCCTAGTGCAGAAACATGTTTGGTGAATAACAGAACGAGCCTTGCAGTGGCATTTTATTTGTGAGTATTGAGTTAGAAAATGTATGAACCCTGTAGAAGCGGGGTCATCACAGTGATGAGTAGTCCAGGTCCAGAAAGTGGAATCCCTCCAGGACTTTGTTCTGTCTACCTGGCTTTTCTAGTTAGCTCAAACAAGCTGCAGAAGTGTCCAGATAGTTGGGACAAATTCCCGGGCTGGATTTTTTACTTTCTCGACCCGAGTTGTCCACCTCTGTCGGCTGGTTTGCGTGTTTTAATAAAAGACTGTATGAATTCTGTGTCAGGGTGGTGATGGTGCTGAGGATGAGGCAGAAGAATACAGGGAAGCTCATATTTTCGCCCCACAGCAGCGGCAGGTCAGCGGGACGCTCAACAAATGCATCCTGCTCGCCCTTATCATTGCCATTAGCATGGGCTTCGGACACTTTTACGGTCAGTAAAAACAGCCGGTTTGCTAACAACTCATCAAACAGAACATATAGATTACTATCTAGTTTAACCAAACAAGTTTGTTAAATTACATTTTAATGGGTTTGCAGTGCAGTACTCTGACACCAGTGCAGCAGTAGTCACTCCCAGGCCTGGAGGGCTGCAGCCAGTAGAGCTGCCAGTTAACAGATCCGGGTTCTACAGTGTGATTGCAATGTAACCTGAATTTTGGTATAGGAGCACTTGTGAGAGCATTTTTAAATACAATTTTATTCTGTTTGAATACAAACATGCTTTATTTGTTTGTTTTTTTCCCTCAATAACGCAAAGCATTGGCAAATTATACTATATTTTCAGGGCATGATGATCATACATGTCACAGAAAGCTTACATAACCTGCATAGCTGTCAATCTCACAGTTTAATTAAGAACAGCTGGTTTATTATAAGACTCAAGTCTTTTGCTTTTGCTGCGGTCTCAAGTGAATGTAAATTCTCATCACAGCTGGGCTGTGGCTTCACAAAAACGGTCAAAACCAGACCGAGCTCTGTATTTGTAGTGCTCTGACCAGCGATATTAGCCAATACAGCCTCATCAAATTAAAGCCAAGAGTGTTGACTTTGCACGCTGGCATTTAAACAGGCTACCAAAACAGAAGCTAAGCAAAACAACCAGCAATTAAATGGCCCGCTTATACAACAGTGCAATCTCTGATGGCAGTCCAGCAGACACGCTGGATAAATGGAAATAATAATTCCAAGTGTTGTTCAGGTAATCCTTCAGAGCTTGAACACCTCTCTCAGAAGCTTTCGAAACAAAGGGACGAGAAAAGTATGTAATATATGTAAATTATCCTTGTTAGCAACCAAGTCAGCCTGCTTCCTTTAGTCTGTGTTTGGAATTTGTGCTGGGTTTATTTCTGTGGACAGTAACCGCTATGAGAGCTAAGTGACCTTTACAAATTAGACCTCACATGGCAATCACCGGGGTCCAAGCACTTCAGCCTGAAGGGCACACATGCTGAGCAAAGTTTTTAAATGGCCTCAAATTATAGTAGATGTGGGGTCTCGGAAGATGACATCTGCAATGTAATAGACACTGATCTCTTGACCTTGGTATGGTAAGCTACGGAGTTTTAACATTTAAATAAAAAGACCTAAACATCATTACAACATGTGGTCACAACTTTGTTGTTCTGTAGTTATTGAACTCAATGAACCACATAATTCCACTGCAGTTACTTCTGTGTTTTAGTCTCAGAGGTCTAGGAATTCATGTTAAAATTTCATGAGCTTTTTAATGTATGAGAAAGGAGAGTCTCCACAGAAACTGTCCTCTGTTCTGTCCACTCTAGACTACAAGGATGTGTTTCATTGCCACTATAAAGTGGTTACATGTGCAGTTACTGAAAGCTTCACACTAGTGCTTTATGTCTGTTTGCGTTACAGGCACGGTGCAGATACAGGAGAGGCACAGGATGGTGGGGAAAACCCGTGTGAATGAATTGAGCGAGACACGAGAGCTTCATCAGTGTCGGAGAGAGAAAGATACTGTCAGCAAGGTCTGAATCAAGTGTGCTAGAGCAGGAGTGCTGAAATATGCAGGGTGGCGGATCAAGTGCTGGACTAGTGCTGAGAAATCCTATTCTGTTATTCAAATAGCAGCCAAATTATTGGAAACATTCATTATGTTTGGAGCATGGAGGAAATAACAGAAGCAAACTTTCCTGCCACTTAGGACTGCTCAGGAATGTTAATGAAATATTACATATTTTTAAACAATATAAATAATGACTAAAGTCTTGCTGTGAAATGGGGTTATTAATGTAGAAACCACCCTGTTTCAGTGCTCTAAATGGTTAGAAATCCTTTCCCTTTAATGTATCAGGACCTACTACTAGTATCAGTTTTGACCAGAATTTGTAATGCCTTAGGTTTTCCTGGGATTTGGCTAGTTGAGGTTTTGAGTGTTTCTTGGTCCCGTTTCCTCTCCTGTTGCATGCCCTCTTTGGTGAACTTTGTTTCAGTTTCAGTGACGTCTGTCTTCGCCTCTCTGTAATTTCATCTTTGACGCCACAAGCAGCTTTACTGCCACTGAGATAGCTTTAACTTTCAGGCCAGAGAGTCTAACAAGACTTGCTGATCCCTATTGCCCTCAAAGTTAGCCAAGTCATATCTTTACCGTCATCAGAAACATCTGAAAGGTCTGAATGGTTCTTTAAAAGGAATAGTTAAACAGTTCCCCCCTAAATGTCAGTGTTGTCAACCAAATGTATTTGGTGTTTGTGTCTTTATTCCTGCACTGAAGCAATGAGTTCAATGTAGCTTATATATGGAAACACAGCTATGAGATTATTTTAACAGCTTGATGCAATTGGAGGCAACTGTGTTGTTCTTTAGGCCTGCAGTTAGCATCATGCTAATTGGTGAGGTATAGGCCTCCATTACTTATTAGTTACATTAGCCATGTACCTCCAATAAAAAAAAAAAACTCAAGACCCAAACTTAAGTCACCAAACATGTTGACTGATGTAAAGGGGGAAACTTTGTAAATGTCATTTTTCACCATATTTTTCGTTTTAAGCCACAGTCGGACTAGATATTTGCAGACTGCATCGCCGTGCAAAATGGGTGGGATTGGATCTTCCATGTTGGTGCAGCTAGCAGGCTAGCTAACTCGCTATCCGTAAACACTACCCTCACAGAAGAATATACATACCGCACACTAACCTGTATAAAAATGGCTTGGCAAATGCGCAAACACTGCTAAAAATTATCATCTCTTCCATTACCACAAAAGTAGTATTGCTGTTGGCAGAGGATGTAAATTTCCATATCAGAGTTCGACAGGACGTAGAATTTTGCATTAAAAAATGTATTTGCCCAAGAAGTCTCTAACACAATCACTAATCCTGGCGAATTCTCTTTAAAGGAATGTAATTCTGCTTGCAAAAATTCTCTGGCAGATGCAAGAATGATTGGCTTTTTAAGCTCATCTGACTAAGGCTGATCTAGTCATAGTGCAGGAGCCCGTTCTGACGTTGCTGTCTCTACGTTCAGGATGTGGTTGAAAGTCTGAGAGAAGACCTTGAGGACAAGCAAGACATGGTGATGTCCCTGACAGGCATTATGGATAAGATTACAAAAGAAAACCAGCATCTCAGAGCCAAAGAGGCTGAACTGCAGGTGATCCCTTTTACTAGTTTCAGTAGTTACAGGTGTACAAAATTTGACATGGCTTTACATTCAGAAAAGAAAACATTGCTGCAACAAAATTCACCATTGATGTGTTTTTGGTATCTGATTGTTTCATTAATGTTCCTGTGCATTTCCCTGGTTGGGTTGTTTCCACTAAACGGCTGGGCGATAAATGGTAATGATTATTGTCTCATTCTCAATTCTCTATTAGTGTCAAAAGCTTTACGTTTGAACATCTGCACACTAGGGAGGAAGCAGAAGTCTAGCTATTCACTAACAACAGCAGAAACCAGTGGTACAGTTAGAGTAAGCTAGCAAGATATCCTTAATGTTGAAATCGAATTGAATTGAAATCATTGAGAGTAAAACGTATTCATTTTTTGGCCATGTTGCCCAGCCCTAGGTCATATTCAGAGAAAACATACAGGTGATACTAAATGGTTTATCAGTTTTATTTTTCTTTGGTTTTCATGTCAAATTTCAGGCACAGAGAGAAGATTTGTTTGAACAGTTTCAACAGGCCAAGACAGAGATGGAGTCTCGCCAGAAGCACCTTGCTTTGGAGAACCAGGCCCTAAAGAGTTCCCTGGAGCGTGAGGAGGCATCTCTGTCTGCGCTCCAGGATGAGTTACGGCACCTCCGTGCTCAGATCCGCGAGCTTGAGGAGAAAGGAGCTGGCACAGACTCAATCCTGTCCGAGAACCAGCGCCTGAAGGACCACCTTTTGGAGGAAAAGCAGAGGGTCCGGAGCTTCGTCAATCAGAAGGAAGCGCTGATGGCAGAGGCACAGGTACTGCGGAAGGAGCTGGACAAGGAGCGGAAGGTGACGGACAGGCTGAGGGAGGAGCTGGAGGAGTTGAGCCAGAAGGATTCCGGAGCAGATGAGGATCCTGAAACAGAAGAACTCCAGACACGACTTCAGGAACTGGAGAAGAAGCTGAGCTTTGAGCAGCAGCGTTCAGATCTGTGGGAACGTCTGTATGTGGAAACAAAGGAAGAGAGAGCCAAAGGAGACAGGCCGATCAAGGCCAGGAAACCCAAAGAAGGAATGATGGGGAAGGTGAAGGAGACATTTGATGCAGTGAAGAATTCCACCAAGGAGTTTGTGCACCACCACAAGGAGCAGATCAAGAAGGCCAAAGAAGCCGTCAAAGAGAATCTTAAGAAGTTCTCGGATTCTGTCAAGTCCACGTTCCGGCACCTTAAGGACTCGGCACTGGACATGTTTGAGAAGAGCCACCGACCGCAGCAGAAGAGGTCCCATGAGAGGAAGGATGCAAAGATGGAACAGCAGCAATTCAAGAACGAGGGTTTCAAAGAGCAAGGTAACAAACATATGGAAGATACCCACTGGCAACACCACAGGCCTCTGCACCAACACCCTCGCAAATCCACAGTGGACTCCTCTTCCTTCCAGGCGGATCGCAACACGCGTAAATCGGGTGCCCAGAAGGAGCAAGTAACCATGGGACAAAGAGATGTGCCCAAAGGCTGCACCGGTGTGTTCGACTGTGCCTACCAAGAGTCCATGAGCCTCTTCAACAAAGCCATGGAGCCAATAAGAGCAGACGAGTTCAACCAGCTCCTCCATAGCTACCTCCAGCAAGAAGTGGGCCATTTCCACCACTGGAGGGAGCTGGAGAGCTTTATCAATAATTTCTTCCACAATGGACTCTTTATTCATGACCAGATGCTGTTCACAGACTTTGTCAGCGGTGTCGAAGACTACCTGGAGGATATGGATGAGTACCAGGGTGGAGATGATGAAGTTTTTGAAGATCTGGATGATTACATATACAGGCACTTCTTTGGGGATACATATTTAAAACGATACGGCCCAAGGTAAGGAAATCCAATTTGTTTTATCCGTTTCATCAATTTTATTTGTCAGGTATAAACATCTAATATCATCATCTTAAGCCTTAAGCACACTGGCCCAACATTTTTCAAGACAAATGAACTTTTCAGTGTTAGCAGTTGGTTGTATTTCGAATGCTTGGAAGTGGAAAGGCACCTTTACCCATGTGAATGGGAGGGAATATTCTAAAGACATCCCAGCAAATACAGGTACAACGTACTAACTCAGTGTTTGGGGTAGTCTTGCAGGGCCAGACGTGATCTTGTGAGGGGAAGTTGGGGACAACTTTTTAAACTTTTGGTGTTGGCTGGCAACACAATCTGCTGCTCCCATGATATCAATGGAGCCTTGTAGCCTTTTGAATCACTGATTAGCCCAGTTCTAGCTAAGAAAATAAGTTGTCAGCCTCTCAGTTTAAACCAACTGGGTTCGTACTTCATTTTATCAGTACACCGGTAGGTTTTTGTGTTGGAAGAGAAACAGAGACTGCCTCTTCAGATGAGCTAATAAGCTTATCGCTACAACACTGGATGGCGACGAGGACTTGTTATCTCCTTACAGGTGGACCATGTGCCAACACGTTAGGTAAAAAAAAGATAGTTCCATTGTTTCTGGACACCAGCCTTCACAAGCCACTGGATTGGTTTCGAGATTACACACCCACCCTAACAAGTCTAGCCACTCTAGGGCTAAAGAGGAATCATTTTTGCATTGAACTCGCAATTTAAGAACATAGAGTTTTCAAATCACAAGAGCTTCAAAGTTAGTCTACATTATCAAAAACAGGGAAATTGAACCCAGTAACACAGAACTGCCTATAGATAAGTTAGACCAATCAGACGCAACCATGTGACATCAAAACCACACCTTACTAGCAGTCTGGCACATTACAGTCAGGGGGTCAAACCTTTTGGTTTTGTTGGTCTTTTTGGTTGTATTGACAAAAAGTTCTTGGTAAAATAAAAAAAAAAACAGTCTGGACTTGTTGGCAAAAAAAAGCATAAAATAAAAACTGGACCGTATTTCATAGAAAAATAATCTCAGTTTAAAACACAGTCGCAATAAGAGTCAGAAAAATCACAGATATTTTCCCCAGATCACTCAACCCTAATTCCCCTCACATGTTCTTGTTGTGAGATCACGTTTGTTCCCGCCAGACTGTCTGTTGGAATGTGTTTGGTTGGTGTGCTGTGGGCTTTTATAAGCTGTGGACTGCATGTCTGTCTGAGCTTACCGCTTTCCTCTCTTGCCTCTTTACTACTAGGTCTGAGACACAGTAGCCTCTGCATGTTGACAATGACTTGCTGTGAGCGGCGCGTGAAGCTTTATGGTGGAAAAAAAAAAAAAATGTGAAAAACATTTGCTGTTTGTAAATTTGCAGTCGACCCTTGGAAGGGCCGGGGTCTAAGGTCAAAGCGGAGCAGGCGTGCCAGCGGCAGCAGCGAAAGCACCAACATTCGCGCCCACTGCACCCGCGGGACAGGAAATGGGCCCGTTCGGGACGCAGCTCCGACAGACACTTTGCCGACGTCAAAATAGAGCTGGGGCCCATGCCGTTCGATCCCAAATACTAGCACACCATGCAGAGTTTAGTTGTTTCTATTGTAGCTCCTAAAGTGATCCTACTGCAAAGGGGTTTTTTTTTATTAATAAAAGAATTTGCTCCTCAGTTTTTGTGATTTTGCACAAATGTAAATGCTGGTTGAACGTGCTCCCTATGTGTCACTGGTTTGTGGTCACCTGTCGCTAGGTCCGAATACAGGCAGTAGTCAGTGTCGCTTTGTCAAAGCTTTCTTAGACGGGTCTGCGGAGAGAAGTTTGTTAACTAACAAGTTCATTGTAAGGCAGATTTTTGTTCTGGCTCTCCTTGTTAGAAGTCATTTTTGCCAGTTTGCTGTATGAATCGTACTCGTATGTTTGAGAGGGCACGTAATTTAAAGTACGCACTTTTTGATTAAGAGAGGAAAGAAAACACTGAAAATCATAATAGTGATCCAATTGGGCTACTTAATAGCAGGTAATCTGCATGTCAAGGACTGATAATCAGCTGAAAAAGACAATATTCCATTTTCGCAAGGACCAAATAAGCACTTAGAATTTCTTCTACTGAAATTTCAGCTGTAAAATTCCTCCGCGGTAACATCGGGAACCTTCGCATTGAATCATTTCCGGAGATACCTTCCTTTGGTGTGTCGTTCGGTGTGCATTGGTTTTCTTACTGCTGCTAAATGTCAACACTGATTAGAATTTACCTGCTAGAAATAATACAGAGGCGTGAAATATTGAAATTGCCATCTTGGGTGCAATTTTTTGTTTTTTTTTGTGCGCTTGTAATGTCAAGTAACATTCCAGTTGAAGCTGTGTTTCCTGAAAATTCTGCAAAATGTAATTATTTTTTGTTTGCTGTCGCGCTAATCATTATGCACGAAAGTCCCTAGAATAAAAACTCAAGATTAAAAACTGAACTGTTGTTTGTGCTTCTTTTAAACCATGAAATATTCCAACAGTTGAGACTGAGGTTAATGTGAAAACAGTGGTTCTGCGAAAAAGTCTAATTTACACAGTTGTCCTTTTACCCGAAAATCAGGCCAGACGTGTTTGGAGTCCAACTTTTGCTTCTTTGGAACTTGAGCTATGAGGCTAATGTTACTAACAAACACTGGAAGTCAGGAGTCACCCAAAACCTTTCTTTTAAATACCCACATGCCCAAAACGTCTTTCAACGCACTCCAACTGCATCCAGGTCCGCGTTAAAGTGGCGCAGACCTGACGAAGTAGTTCAGGCCACATTATGACTTTGTAATGAGCTATAAAACATAAAACGGTGGACGGCCACTTTATGATTAAACCACCTCAGGAGGGCTGATCTAGAATCAGTATTTGTACCAGTGACAGTAATATGGAATCTGATCCAAGATCAGTGCTGCTGTGTGAACACCTGCCCTGGTGTTAGGGGTGGGGATAATAGCAGTATTTTATCATTATTGTGATAATGTCACAAGCTTTTCTGAGCAGATCATGGGTATCATCAGTACTGACCGCTGCATGCTTTGTTACAAAGAGAACATAATTAGGTCTCTTTAACTGGCAGGTTGTAAAAAATACATCTGTAGTTATAGGTTTATTATTATAGTGTTTCGATAAAGCCGAGCCCCTAGTCCTGCAGACTGCTTCTACAGACATTAGTGAAAGAATGGGTCGCTCTCAGGAGCTCAGTGAATTCCAGCGTGGTACCGTGATCGGACGCCACCTGTGCAGCAAGTCCAGTCGTGAAATTTCCTCACTACTAAATATTCCACAGTCCACTGTCAGTGGGATTATAACAAAGTGGAAGCGATTGGGAACGACAGTAACTCAGCCACGAAGTGGTCGGCCTCGTAAAATGACAGAGCGGGTCAGCGGATGCTGAGGGGCATAGAGCACAGAGGTCACCGACTTTCTGCAGAGTCAATCACTACAGACCTCCAAACTTCATGTGGCCTTCAGATCAGCTCAAGAACAGCGTAGAGAGCTTCATGGAATGGGTTTCCATGGCCGAGCAGCTGCATCCAAGCCTTACATCACCAAGCGCAATGCAAAGTGTGGAATGCAGTGGTGTAAAGCGCCGCCACTGGACTCTAGAGCAGTGGAGACGAGTTCTCTGGAGTGACCAATCACGCTTCTCCATCTGGAAATCTGATGGACGAGTCTGGGTTTGGCGGTTGCCAGGAGACGGTACTTGTCTGACTGCATTGTGCCAAGTGTAAAGTTTGGTGGAGGGGGGATCATGATGTGGGGTTGTTTTCCAGGAGTTGGGCTCGGCCCCTTAGTTCCAGTGAAAGGAGCTCTTAAAGCTTCAGCACCAAGAGATTTTGGACAATTTCATGCTCCCAACTTTGTGGGAACAGTTTGGGGAGTTTGGCCCCTTCCTGTTCCAACATGACTGCGCACCAGTGCACAAAGCAGGTCCATAAAGACGTGGATGAGCCAGTTTGGTGTGGAAGAACCTGACTGGCCTGCACAGAGTCCTGACCTCAACACGATAGAACACCTTTGGGATGAATTAGAGCGGAGACTGCGAGCCAGACCTTCTCACCCAACATCAGATCAGATAAGATAATCCTTTATTAGTCCCACAGTGGGGAAATTCACAGTATTACAGCAGCGGAGTAATAGAAGTAAGGCACCCTGTAATAGAAACGGTAAACATTATAAATAATAAAAATGAAAGTTAAATCTTGACTGTTTACAACAAAATAATAATAAAGTTAATAATAAAATTAAGTTGCATAAGATCTGTATTGCACTTATGAACATATTGCACAATGAAAAATATTTGCATTCTGAATATAAGTGTATATTGTATGTGTGTGTGTGTGTGTGGTCTACTGGGAGCAGTGCTGGTTGAACAGTGTCTGACCTCGCAAATGTGCTTCTGGAAGAACGGTCAAAAATTCCCATAAACACACTCCAAACCCTTGTGGAAAGCCTTCGCAGAGGAGTTGAAGGGCGGGCCTATTCGTATGCATGTAAAGGCAAACGAGCAAATACTTTCGGCGATATAGTGAATGTGGCACTGTAGGTTCTCTTTAGTCTGTTCCCAATGATCAGATCTCAGAAAACCTGTCATGCATTGTGAAGTATCAGGTTATAAGATTTTGGAATAATGCCTATTGCTCATTCCTACCTGCTGTCGTCTAAAGCGGTGAGGTTTTGTTGATTTTTACAGTTCATAGTGAGTCCAGGTTCTAAACCACATCACCAAGTCTGTGTGAGCTTAATGAAGACCTGGGTGGTTTGAGTGGGTTTAAAAGGTGTTACTGTGGTATTTATTTATTTATTTTACAGAAACAATTTGAGCTATTTGGGTGACTGCTGACTTCAGTCCTAAACTAAAGAAGCAAAATTTGGATCTTGGTGGATCGACTCCATCTGGGGTCAGAGGAAAATCATTTGGATTGGAGTACATGGGATTTTTTGCCAACGCCGTTCCTTTAATGGTGATTTTAAAGATGTTCTTAATGTTGTATTTACTCAAGGAAAGAGATGAAATGACACCTTTTACAAAATCAACTATTTAATTAGAAAAGTTGTACAGTGTCAGTTTGAACTTTGTAAAAATTGTCAGAAAAAAAAAGAAAAAAAAAGAAAAAGCCATCAATGGTCCAGTGATTCTGCGAGCTCTTGAGCTACTGTCCGTATATCAGGATCTTCTTCCCCACCCGTCCTTCCGGGACATGAGTGTGGAATATTTCAGCTTGTTTCACATACCTGTTCCCGTCCAGAAAAGCCGAAATGTCCTACAAGGAATGGTTGGACAGAAGTAGAGTCGTTAATATAAACGATCTTCATTTGTGCTCAAGGGGGCATTTCACCAAATTTAAAAATTTCTGCAAACTTAAAAGGTTAAGACGTAAACCGTTATTCAGAGGTTCTAGAGACACTTGCAGAGTCTTAATAACCAGGAACATGAAACGACGACCATTACGCTGTCACACACGTTGTTTTGTGCTAAATTTGAGACTTATTTTTCAAGCCCATTCATGGTGGAGGGGTACATGGAGGACGTTGTGAGGCACAACAGTTCCCAAAGAATTATTTAATTTCTCCCATATTTTAATTTTCACCGTTTTTGCATAAAGCATATAAAAATACAAAGGACATGTAGGTTCACTGGTGGTTTTGAATAGTAAACGAAATGGCTAAATTTGTTGTTGTCAAGCCGACCCCTGGTTCCATTCACCACCACTGTAAGGAAATCGAGGACCCTACAATCAACCGTTCCTCAACAAGCCTGCTGTCTAAACAAGTCTCGCAGAAATCTTTAAAAATGGGTGGGGTTCCCCGGCTGCCGTCTTTTCTGATTCTTTAATACCTTCTCAAGTGGATCGAATAAGACCACGTGTGAGGGCAGAGTGGACTTGTATGGGAAGGCCATCCTGAGCCACTGGAGAGGGTCTGCGTAGAACACAGCTGCTTCCTCTACGTAGTCCTCCCTTCCTGTGAGATTTGGTGGACATTCCAGGAAGCGCAGTTTGATTGGACAGTGTAGGTGGCTAAAGGAACCATAAGAACGAGACTGAATTTATTATTGAATAATATAATTATCAAAATGACCATTTAAAGACTGTACATCAATATATTACATCGACATTGTGAAACTAGACTGGACAAACCTCACATCGCATTCCTGTTTCTGCAGTTTAACATAGGCTGCAAAATACACCCTCATATTTCTCATCAACATTAGTGTTAAAATATGGGATTTTTTCCCAGGACTTTATAACTATGGAATATTCTCATGTCCCGTCATAGTAAGTATAGAATGATCATATCGCTGCTGGTGGAATAAAACCTCATATCTCCACAGAGGTAACTTCACAAGACAAGGAAAAACATTCTTAAATTTTATTGGAAGTAAATGGAAAAAAAAACAAAACTTTTCCAATAATTTTATTCCTCATGAAATTATGACCCATAAAGGGCAACGGACCTTTTTAAACAATGTCAAAAAAATTAACGACGACAAAAACTGAGATACGAGGTTTTGGCCTGACATCAGCGATATATATTATCATTAAATAATCATAATAATCAACTGCAGATGATCTGTGTCAAATTATCATCTAAGCAGAATTTTAAAAAAATCATCAAGTCTACACTGCGCTGAATTAACCCTGGTGTTTATACTGTGTTATAATATAATATATACAATAAATTTACGTATAACAAGTACAATCATTTAAATCCTGTTTTCAGGTGGGATACCTGTGGACCTGGCTTGACACCCTCACTTGTATTTAGCAGGCTTAAGATTCTCCACAAGGAGGTGCTGTTGCCACCCTCAAGTAGCTTTTATGTGCATCAGTGAAAGGGAGGAAACCAACACGCCACTGGTGGTGTTCCCTAAATCCCTATTTAAGCTAGAGTTGCCGTAAATCGGCTGGTGAATGTGGGTAAGTAAATGTGAACAGCAGGCTTCCTTTTTAACATCATAAACTCCATGAAGTGCTGACAAAATTAACATTACTGTGATCAGAATCTCTATTGAGGAAAACTAATGAACAGCTCAAATTCTGTTTGTTCGGCCGTCAGTCTGACATTACTGCCTCATGAAAACTTGACACTGTTTTCTTTATGAAATTCTCCATATTATCTCCTCCAAGTGATCATACAGATCATTCAGTCGTGATGCTTCAGCGTTCAAAACGCAGGCTGCTGGTGATGATGCTGAACACAGCACATCATACAGTCGGCTGCAAAAGTTTGAATGCCTCGTCACATGACATGTTTTGTTGATTTTCTAAGTGAAAATAAGTGAAACACATACAAACAGGGCGTCTTCCTTCCATTTTTAGAACCCAATTTTGATTTATTTGCTGAGGTTAACAGGGAGAAAACATAAAATATTAAATGTGCAACAAATTCTGCACCACAATTTATATTTTATTTTGTCTCCTACGCTCTACGGCACTGTCAATGGAGCAGTTCCCCTCTTGTCATTGGGGTGGGACCCTCAGGGGTACATCCCAGTACCTTTAGTCAGGGAACATAACTGGACCATAATCCACTGAAATATTTTCTAAGCTGTACTGACTCCACTCACTTCGCCTCGCCTCGCCTCGCCTCGCCTCGCCTCCAGGCTTTTTATTTTATTGTTCTGTTTTAAAACATTTGGTTATGAAAAGATTCAGATTAAGTGGCCCTTATTAGTCCCACAATGGGGAAATTTCACATACACTCTAGTGAGCACACACACACACTAGGAGGCAGTGAGCACACTTGCCCGGAGCGGTGGGCAGCCCAATCCGCAGCACCTGGGGAGCAGTTGGGGGTTAGGTGTCTTGCTCAAGGACACCTCAGTCATGTGCTGCCAGCTCTGGGGATTGAACCGGCGACCTTCCGGTCACAAGACTGGTTCCCTGACCTCCAGCCCACGACTGCCCCAAAGGTACAAATATCTACTTTTCCACTAGGGAAAACTCTTGTAAGGTTCACCATTGGACCTTAAAACCGCTGTTGCACCTTTGAGGGTGCACTTACATTGTTTGTACCCTGATGAATGAATCATGTACCTGCATAGTAGGTTTATTTCTAACAGTGTAATGCACTGAATTCAGCAAATAAGCCATAACTGTGCATTAAAATGTGCAGAAGTGTGTTCTCTGTAGAGGATGTATTCACTTATCGTCACTTAAATCAACAAAACCCGTTTATTTGACCAAGGGTGCCCAGACGTTTGCACACGACTGTATGTCCAATAGCAAGCTGTTTAGGACTCATCCTTGGCATGACAAGACAAGACAAATAGAAATGAAACGCAAACATTTCTACCATTCAGGCCGGGAGTGAGAAAAGACAGAAAATAAATAAAACCGAGTTGTCAGACGATCTCTCATCGGTTTTTGCCAACAGTGACCACGAATTCAGCCAGTTTAGGTAAATAAACCCCTGGCCTGTGGGAAGAAACTCGGGAATATCATGGCTGCAAAACATGATTTACAGTGCCTTTCAACAAAAGGCCGAATGTGAGCGAAACAAAAATATCCTCGGGCATCTTCACTGCTCTCCAAGACTTTCCGAAACTGTTTATGACTCACGCAGTGGAAAAGGAGCTCTGGGGGAAGAAGAGTGGTGGAATTACCACATCCTCTCCAGACCAGAATCAGTCAGTCTCCAACTAGAATGTAAGGAGTAGTGGAATTACAAAATCCTCCACAGACCAAAATCAGTTTCCTTCTAGAAAATAAATCAAGTTACACAGTGTGAGATTTACAGAGCTTCAACAGGTATCAAGAGGTCCAGCGCAGATGTGGCCACCACTAAGTGAAGCATCCAAGCCTAACCCTTGTGGAAAGCCTTCCCGGAAGAGTTGAAGCTGTTATAGCTGCAAAGGGTGGGCCGACATCATATTAAACCCCATGGATTAAGAATGGGACATCACTCAAGTTCATATGCGTGCGAAGCCAGACGAGCGAATACTATATATACTAATATCTACCAAAGATGGTTGCTATTAAGTACTGACTTAACAGAGTGAACGAACTTTTGCACAAATGACTTTTTTATTTTTTCTATTTGGTCAACTTAAAAAAACAAAGTACATATGCATTAAATATTTTTGTTTTTAAATATGCAAGGGTTACATTTACTTCTTTTCAGTTCACAAATCACCAAAATATGTCATTTGGCCAGGGGTGCACACTTTAGGCATGAAATGTTTTGTTTATATTCATATATTATAATGTTATATATTAGATTGTTGATATTTATATTATATCAAAATGTCTTTAAAATTATGAAAAAAACCTAGTCAGGTGCGTCCATACTTCTGACTGGTCATGTATGTGGGTACCTGATACCTGGCTCCAGGTGGCTCACCTGTACAGTGGGGTGGAATGGCAGGGCATGAGGAACAGCACCTCTGGTGAAGGTGAGCTCTGCGGGTCAGTGGTGTCACACAGGTGCTGCAGGTGACCCATAACGTCCAGGACTCCTCGCTGGTGGACTAACCCAGTGTATAAAGCTGGAATCAGGTTCAGTGCCACTAACGCACCTGCAGCCGGCTTCCTCCAGGTGCGCAGCTTCACCAAAGACAGACCTGACAGACAGACAGACAGACAGACTTTATTCAAGACTGCAGTTGTTGAACTAGACTCCAATGAATGCTTCACAATTTAAAATGGCCCTAATTTTTTGGAGTTTTAAATACTTACCACAAAATATCACACAAAAAGGCAGCACAGGGTAGATGAAGCGGAACTCCTTATGGGCTAAGAAGCTGTAAGAAAATTCATACAGTATCTCAGTGAAAGGTTAGCTATAAAGTACAGTACCATACAAGTTACTCATTTTTCAGTGACAGAAATAAAACACAAATATAGGAAACATATATTTAACAAACAAATACAAGTGTGACATCAAATCTACATTTAAGCCCAGAAATATTTGGACAGTGACACAAGTTTTGGTATTTTAGCTGTTTACCAAAACATATTAAAGATAAGACTCTCAGCTTTAATTTGAGGGTAGTATTCACAACCTAATTGGAGGAAGGGTTTAGGAATTACGGCTCTTTAATATGTAGCTGCCTCTTTTTCAAGGGTCCAAAGGTAATTGGACAATGATCTCAAAAGCTATATTCGTGGGCTGCATGGGCTATTCCCTCATTAATCCATCAATTAGACAAGTAAAAGGTCTGGAGTTGATTCCAGGTGTGGCATTTGCATTTGGAAGCTGTTGCTGTGAACCCACAACATGCGGTCAAAGGAGCTCTCAATGGAAGTGAAGCAGACCATCGTTAGGCTGAAAAAAGAAGAACTCCATCAGAGAGATGGCAGAAATGTTAGGAGTGGTCAAATCAACAGTTTGTTGGTGGACGTCCACGGAAGACAACAGTGGGTGATGATCGCAGAATTCTTTCCATGGTGAAGACAATCCCTACACAACATCCACCCAAGCTAAGAAAACTCTCCAGGAAGTAGGTGCATCAGGATCTAAGTCTACCATAAAGAGCAGACTTCATGAGAGCAGATACAGAGGGTTCACCACAAGGTGCAAACCACTAATCAGCCTCAGAAATAGAAAGGCCAGATTAGACTTTGCCAAAAAACGTCTAAAGAAGCCTGGAACTTCGGGAACAGCATTCTTTGGACAGATGAAACTAAAATCAACCTGTACCAGAATGATGGGAAGAAGAGAGTATGGAGAAGGCTGGAACGGCTCATGATCCACAGCACACCACATCGTCTGTAAAACAGTGGAGGCAGTGTGATGGCACAGGCATGCACGGCTTCCGATGGCACTGGGTCACCAGTGTTTACTGATGATGTGACAGAAGACAGAAGCAGCCGGATGAATTCTGACGTGTACAGGGATAAACTCTGCTCAGATTCAACCAAATGCAGCAAGGCTGTTTGGACGTCGCTTCACACGGCAGATGGACAATGAGCCGAAACTTACTGCGAAAGCAACCCAGAGTTTTTTAAGGCAAAGAAGTGGAATATTCTGCAGTCAATCACCAGATCTCAGCCCGATCGAACATGCGTTTCACTTGCTTAAGACAAAACTTAAGGCAGAGAGACCCACAAACAAGCAACAACTGAAGACGGCTGCAGTAAAGGCCTGGCAAAGCATCACAAAAGAGGAAACCCAGCGTTTGGTGATGTCCATGAGTTCCAGACTTCAGGCAGTCATTGCCTGCAAAGGATTCTCAACAAAGTATTAAAAACGAACATTTTATTTATGGTAAAGTTAATTTGTCCAATTACTTTTGAGCCCCTGAAATGAGGAGGCTTTGTAGAAAAATGGTTGCAATTCCTAAACGTTTCATAGGATGTTTTTGTGCAACCCCTTGAATCAAACCTAAAAGTCTAAACTTCAACTGCATCTCAGTTGTTTCATTTCAAATCCAATGTGGTGGCATGCAGAGCCCAAATCATGAAGATTGTGTCACTGTCCAAATATTTCTGGGCCTAACTGTAGCATTTACTTTATCCATCCTACTTTAATTCTGCCATCCTTCCTATTTTAGACCAGCTCCAGCTGTTTCCCAAATGTTCCCAAATGAATCACTGGCATTTTGTTCCCTTTCAAACAGACACTAACATTCACACAAACATCTACCCAAACTCATCTCAACTGCCTCATGCGTTTCTTTCTCATGTGCATCTAAAATGTCTGAAGGACATGTTTCTGAGCTCAGATATAACATCATCCACCTGCATAAGGAAGGAGAAGGTCAAATATAAACGCTACAGTAAAAATGACACTCCTAACAACCACCTGGAAGAGCTGGTAGATACCAAAATTGCCCCCATCAGGTAGACAGCAGTCAAATCTCTAAGAGAGAGGAGAAAATCAAGCTGCTTCAGATCTGAAAACATCCACAGGTGTTTCTGTCCATCCTTCCACTGTGAGAAGACCACTCAGCGCTGTGGGTCTGAAAGGACGTGTAGCTGATCAAGAAGAACCTCACTGAGAAAAGGAGACGGGCACATCAAACAAAGAAGCTGAACGGTGGACTGACCACCCCAGAGTCCAGACCTCAGCACCACTGAATGGGTTTGATTAGTTCAGAAAATCATCAACTAGCTTCTAAGACTGAGCTTTGGAGGCGTGTCTACAGATTCTTTGAGGAGCTGGAAGTGAGGCTCCTGAAAAGAGTGGAAGCTGGAATAAAGGGAAACAGCTGACAGTAGATTTAGCTGTCTGTGTAAATTTTCTGTTAAATATAAGGGTGGTCTCTGACTTTTGCACAGAGATCAAAAGCATAGAGTCAAAAAAACAAACAAAAAAAAAAAAAAGAGTGGCACATGGTAGTTTTGGAGTTTTCTGCCTTATAACATATATCGCTGCTGTCAGAACAATTTTCATGACAATTTTCAGTTTTTGACATATTTTGAAAATGCCTTTTGGCTTTTAAACAGTATGTAAATTTCATGCTGAATGAACCAAAAAAAAAAAGGCGACTCAAAAGTACTTGGAAAAAAGTCTGGTTCCATTGACTTCCATTAAAAGTAAAGCATATTTTTTCCTTCTCCTGTAAAGTTAGTGGAGTAAATTTAATGGAGTAAATGGAGATCCAATGTTTCAAAAAACAGCAATATAAACATAACCCTGTTGCCGGATCAAAACCTCATATCTCCAAAATTGTAACTTTACAGGACAAGGTGAAAACATACTCTACTTTTAATGTAAGTCAATGGAACCAGACTTTTTTCCAAGTCATTTTAGGTCATTTCTTTTGGTCCATTCATCATGGAATCTACACACAATATATAGGCCTATTGGTATCTTCAAATTATGTCAAAAACTGAAAAACGTCAAAAATGGAGATACGAGATTTTGTTCCGACAGCAACGATATATAAACCACACACGGTAAGAAAAATGTATGACAGATGCCTGACGCATATTAACGGGTAAAGAGTTTTAGAGAAGAACTCTTTTGGTAGAGGGTCCAGTATTTGTTGAAGTTGTTTCTTCTGTTGCTCTGAAAACTGCAACTGACATATCGTGTGGCACTAAAAGAATCAATCCACCAACATCACCTGTAAACCAGGAGCGTCCACACGATGCTCATGAGCAGCACTCTGTGTCTCTTGGAGGCCAACGCGCATCCGTGCAGGAAGAACGGGAGGTGAGGGCCGACAACGACCACAAACCCCTGAGTGAAGTACCAGTGCCAGGGGTGCGTCCCGTAAAACTCGGCCACGTTGTGCACGACGTTGAACTTCAGAAAGTTCCACTGGACGAAGATCCACTGTGAGGATACAACAAATCTGAAGTAAGTTCTGAACTTTCCAGCGTTTCGCTGAAGTATTTCTCACTCATAGCTCAACAACAGGAGAAACTGCGGGCAAAGCGCAGGCTGTGAACTTTTAACCCGAACCACATCTGTGTTTGTGAGCATGAAAGGAGATTATGATTTGAACCAAAGTTGTTTCTTCTGAAATCTGAGAAGTTGGAACAAAGTAGTGCTACATTTAAGCAATGCTATCACAACTACTAATCCAGTGATGCTGAACATCACTGAGCTGCATTGAATCCAGTTGAACAGGACCAATGCTACTCTCAGTTGGGAAGTGTTTTTAAGTCATGATGATATCCACAATATGCTTGTGATGTAATTTATCACAATGATGATAAATATCGTTATACTGCCCAGGCCAAGTACGGTCCTGTTTTGTGGAAAGAAAGAACATTTTTCCATGTTTTTGTCATTTTTTGACATCAAAACATACTGAAAAAGTCAGAAATGCAAACTTGACCCAGTCAGTACTGAATGTAAATCATGTATTTCATTATGCAATTACATTTATAGATTAATTACATTAATTATATAATGTCATGTAAGTCAAATGTATAGCAAACCGCAAAAATACCTCCAGATATGAAGATTAAAGATCCTACATATTGCATATCCCGTCACATTGCTTAAACCATAACATCAACGTGTGACTTAAAAATCTTTACCTTGCCATAGGATGCGCAGTCTATCAGTGTCGAACACAGCAGAGTGAGAGCCCTGTGAAAGTAATATTACAGTTGAATTGCAAATTCATAAAATCACCTGAGGAAGAACATTTGTTTGACGCAGTTGTAGGCAAATGTCTGTGAGCGAGAGTAGAAATAGTTTTGCTAACTTGAGTGAAAAGTAGCAAGATTATAAAGTAGAAGTTCTGTGAGGCATCACAGCTACACATAATACTAATTCCAGGATATACCTGAGGTTGTGCTGTATTGTGAAACACTGGCGCTGGTGTGCTGCGCCCATTTGGTTCCCTAAACTTCTTAAAATGATGCGTGATAATTTTGCCATTTACAGTTTAAAACTCAAATGAACCCCGAATGCAGTGTTTTGTTTAGTTAAACTCAGTAATGAAGAACAAAGAAGCACTGACGTGTCATGGAATCGTTTTCTACACTTCAGTACTGTACTACGATCGTGTGTTGACTTATGCCGTAACAGTTATTCATAGTTCTGCCTTTGTCTTCTTAATTTTCATCATTTTTATCTAAGATTTTTAGTGACGCATTGGAAGAAATGCCACTGTAATAGGTACAAGTGAATCGCTACACTGGATACTCCATCCATCCATCTTCTAAGCCGCTTCTCCGTCAGGGTCGCGGGGGGGTGCTGGAGCCTATCCCAGTGGTCATCGGGCGGAAGGCAGGAATCACCCTGGACAGGTCACCAGTCCATCGCAGGGCAGACAGACAGACACAGACAGTCACTCACACCCAGGTGCAATTTAGCATGTCCAATTGGCCTGACTGCATGTCTTTGGACTGTGGGAGGAAACCGGAGAACCCGGAGAACATGCAAACTCCTTACAGAGAGGACCCCGGTCACCCGACCGGGGCATCGAACCCAGGCCCTCCTCGCTGTGAGGCAACAGCGCTACCCAAATTCAGCAAACGAACAGTGTTTGTGCATTACAGTGTGCGGACGTGTGTTCTCTGTGCAGGACGTGCTGATTTATTTGCACTTTTAACTAAATATGCAACTTGACCCACAAGTGTAGCCACTGTAATAACTCACAATACTTTTACTTTTGACACCTGGCGTTTAAAAGACTTTTGCTTAAGTAGAAATGCAGATTAGAGTAACTCCACTTTCAGTCCGAAGATATTTTTCGAAAAAAAAGTGTTTCTACTTTCACTCACGGACGGAACTTCCGGACTTTGTCCACCACTGGTTTCAAGAACAAGATGCGCTTACGCAACAGGAAGGCCCTGCTGAGTGATGAGCTTCAGTTTGTTCTCCTCACGCCACAGGTGATGGAGTAACAGAGGCAGCCACACGATCAAAGCTGTTGGACGAACCACGACAGCCAGAGACACCAGCGACAAGTACTTCCAGCTACTAGAGAAAACCACAGAGAAACAGAAAGATTTTGTGTTAACAGTGCAATAAACAGGACGGTACTGTCCATAAATATGAATGAATATGATGCACAATGATAGCATAAGTCTAGTGGTAATGCATGAACGCTTTGTGGGTCGACCAGGGCTCAGCAACCCAAATTTTGTCCTTGTCCACAACATTTTATGCACATTTTCTTGGCTGCAAATATGTCCCAATATGTCCTAATATGGCCTAGTATAGACTAAAACATATAAATATGAATGAAAACATGACTTGCTTTGCTCTGCTTTAAGCTTTGGCTCAGCTATAGCTGCTTTTCTCCTATCTCAGTGACGTGTACATGCACAGTGATGTTTAAAAAGCATGATCTGACCTTCTCATTACAATCACAAGGCTGTCAAGATGCATCCGATCTAGAAGTAGAAACTAATCTGTGCCGCTTTAGGTTAAGACAAGTTTATTTATATTGCGCTTTTTACAACGGGCACCGTCACAAATCATCTTTTTGCAGAAAAATCCGGGTCCAAGCCCCCATGAGCAAGCCAAAAGCAACAGTGGCAAGGAAAAACTCCGCAAGAGAAACCTTGAAAACTTCTGTACAGTACTGTGCAAAAGTCTTGGGCACCCAAGACACATTTCCAAAATCTATTTATTTGTGTAGTTTGTGTTTATTTGCTGAGAAAAGTGTTAATATTTGAAGAAAATTTATAGAACATTAATTAATAATGATTTACATATGTGTGTGTGTGTATATATATATATATATATATATATATATATATATAATAAATAGTGATGTTCTGGATGTTGGTGTGTTTGTTTACCCATCTCCAAGCCTCCCCTTCAGGAAGTCCAGTATTATATGTAGTTAAAAAGCAGCTCCTGGTTTGACCAATCAGTGCTTCAGCAAATTGAGCTCATGATGTAATTGATGATATTAACGAGTCTCTGTGGCGGCTGTGAAGGCGTCGAGGAAAAATATGGACCCGAGAAATTCTTGTTACTTTTTATTGTTTTTGTGTTTATTTGAATTATGAATACGACTTTATTCTAATGTATATTGTGATCAACTCACTGCTGAGGTCAACTGGTTAAAATTTGCTTAGATGCCTAAAACTTTCCCGCAGTACTGTATGTAATGCAAACACAGGCAAAGTTACGTGGAGCATTCGCAGGGACTTTAAATATTTACAGAGAGAATGAACAAAAGCCAGGCCTCAACTTCTAATAGTACAGTAGTGCCCGTCTCTGCTGGAAAAAGTTGGTGGCCCAAGAATTTCACCAGGCCCCACAGTGCACACATTCACCCACCCACCAAAATGCAAGAAACCATATAAAGAATACAACTAATACTACATCATCGTTCTGGATTCATTCACACCCAAAATAGCTTCATTTCTTAAAGGGCCCATAGCATGTAAATCTGGCCTCGCTCTCGCTGGGTGGGTGGGATGCCCCACATCTCCCCCATCACTCAGCACGTTGCTAGTCAGTGCAGACGTCTGTTAGCTGATAACAGAACTGACGGGTGGGCCTTTCATCCGAGCGCAATCGGCTGTCCAATGACGTGTTAGCTGCAGTTCCAAAAGACGTGGTTGTGGTTCACAGGTCTGTTCTAGCTTTCACTCTCCTAGCACTAGTGGTGCTGTCCTAACTAGTGGGTGGCATTGTATACGACTACATTGGGTAGAAAACTGGGGAAAAGGTTTCCAGCTCTACCATTCCATCCCAAAACTACGCTGCAAATACAATCTCTTTGGAATATTTTGCTTTTGTGATGTCACAAATACTAATGTATTAAGTTACATCTGCCTATTCTATCTATAGCAGTTTAGCTCCTCCCATTGAGTTGGGTTTCAGGCCATACTGATATTCCGTACAGCCAATCAGAACAGAGGTCATTTACATATATTAGGCTTAAATGCAGACCAATAAAAAAACCATCCTGCTCTTAGTGATAGAGAGGCTGGGAATTTTTATTATGACTAAACTTGGTACATGAACTCACACAAACAATACAAGTGGACATCAGGGGGGGAATAAAAATAAAATGCAAGAAAAATGTAAGTTGTGGGCCCTTTAAATCTGCAATGGCCAAAACGCCATTGCATCAATACCGATGTCACAACAATGTCAGCAACACAAACGGTTTTGTACAGCAGCCACACTAAAGGTTACTGTCTGCGCTGACGTTGTGAAACTCAGTGTGTCCAGACCTGTTTTGTGTCTTGGTGCCGTGCAGAGGGTAGTAGCAGAGAGCCAGAACAGTGAGCGTGGTCTCCATGCTGTTGCTAAGGGTGCGGGTGCAGCAGTACCAGGTGAACCACGAGCACAGCTGACAGAAATACTGGAGACACAAACAGAACAAAACATAAACAAAACAAAAGAACAATTCAGTACAGCGGAATTACAAGGATGCTTTGGACATGTTCTTCAACGTGGGTAGCTGATCTCACAAACTACAGGCCATGCAATCGGTTATACCACCACATACAATAACATGCAAAAGTCTGGCTGACAAAATGACACGTCTTGTTGATTTTCTAAGTAAAAATAAGCCAAACATGTAACTTAACCAGCGATGTTCAAACGTTTGCATAGGACTGCAACAACAAGCTTACTGTTCACTGCTCAGCTCATTTGCATAGTTTCGCCAGTTCTTCTCTTGCCACATTATAGGATGTTATGACACATTCTGTTCTGAAATATACAGCATATGATTTAACACCTTTCTGGACATATTATATATAACACTTGACCACTGGAAGGCCACAGTAAGCGCAGTGATATTAGCAAATGAGCTGAACAGTCAGTTAATATGTCAACATACCCCCCAAGTCTATTCTGACCCATGCAGTGCAGGAGTCCTTATAAAGAACGGCCAGACCTTAAAAAGAAACAGAAATTCTCTTACCGTCCATTTGGCTACATCTGGACTCTCCCACCTCCGAACGAGGTCATAGAGCTTGGCGTCAGCAAACGCTGCAAGAAGCGCTTGCAGAACTCGAGGCAGCAGGATCTGCAAAACAAACCTAAAACATGATTCTGTTCGTGTGCAAATTAAGGCTGTCCATCGTTACAGTCGTTATAGTTCGCATATAGAAGCTAAGCTAAGCGGAAGAGCCCGTTTTGAATGGTTTTTGTGACGTCACAAAAAACCAACACATATATAACAAGCACATCAAGCCAAGTCAGCTTTATTGTCAGTACTACAATATGTACAGGATATACAGTGTACTCTCAGCACCCGCGGTGTAACAATAACATTAAATAGACAGTAAACAGGAAAAGTGTGAATTTATATAGACACACAAAAAAAAACACTAAACACTAATCGTAAAAATAAACATTAATTGTAGAAAAATAGAATAATAAAAAATAATAGAAGAGGTGCTGAAATGAACACTAATGTGAGATAAGGCACATACAGATTAAGGTCTGTGGGTATAAACAGTGCAAATCTAAACAGTAGTGCAGTTATAATGAGCTCAGTACTGGGGAGTGGGGGTCCCCAATACCGAATACATATATATCAGCTATAGCAGTTTAGCTCCACCCATTCACACTGAAGTTATAAGGGGTGTGTCAGCCCAGGCTTCTTTTTGAAAGAGGTGCAATACAGGGCAGCCAATCAGAACAGAGCTCATTTACATAGATCAGTCTTGAAGGCATGCAAATAGCCTGTTTAATGCTACAGTTTAAAGAGAAAAAAAACACGTGAACACATTTATGTCCAATTCTTTGCTACTGTTTTTTCATAAAGTCCTTCTAGAGCCTTGCTTGTTTACCTTTTTCTCAATACTGTATTTTTGCAATGTTTGAAATAACTACACTTTTATTGTTTTGAAATAAACAATAGTTTACTTGCCTACCAGCATAACTGATAGTGACAGCCCTGCTGCTAATGCATCTGTCTGCATTGGTGCAACATGCTGAGGACCACTTACCAATAGCTGAACCGTATCATAATGCAGCAGGTCCAGAATCTTGTACAGTAGAGCAAAGAGGAGCGGGTAGGAGTAACCTCGGATACCCTCCTTCCACTCCCAGGTTTCATAGCCATACTTAAGAACACAAGTCAAGGGTTTAAAGACATAGAAAAGAAAAACTGGATGTTCAATTCATTTGACATAATTCATAATTATTTTATATGCTAACAATTATGCTAAATACACACACACATACACACACACACACACACACACACACACACACACACACACACACACATATATATATATATATATATATATATATATATATATATATATATATATATATATATATATATATATATATATATATATATGTATATGTATTTAGAGTGTATTTACAGAGTACAGTAATATACAGAGAATAAAAACAGCCCAGGTATCAAAATTTGTCTTTCTGGCCCAGTATACAGCTGTATCCTCAGTCCAGATGTGGCCCACACACTGTAAAGTGTGTAGAATTAAAGGATATGGCCCAAATCTGGTCCTAATCTGGCCCAACTACATTGCTAGTCCACAATACTTATGCCAGAATTGTCCCACATATGCAGACACAAGGCAAAACGGTATGAAGCTGTCCAGGATCTGGCGCTATACTGGCCCACATGCCAAACATCTACCTGGTAGTCAATCAACATTCACACAGGAAAGCCAGAATCGGCCCAAAACTGCCTGCAATCTGGGGACACATCAAACTTTTTTCCAGAAGTTTCAATTATTTAAGCTAAAAAATTACAAACACTTTATTGCATACTATACTACCGTTATTACACTCGATTCTAATTGATTTGGGTATTTCTAAACAAAATTAATGCATGAATTATCCGCCATCTATCAATGCATCACTATGCAGCCATACATTTTACACCACTAGCAAAAGAGTTCTTCATGTAAAAATATCACTAAATTTATTTGACTTAGATACGATGTGCATGTTACAAGGCCTGCGGTGAGCCAGCAGTTGAGAGGATATTTGAAGACCATTCGATGGGAGACTTCCAGGGACTGCCAGTATTCATCTGGGACAAAGCTGGTCTGGACCAGGAAGCAGTTAACGAGGCGAAATATCACAGAGAAAACCGTTACGCTGACCCCAAAGACACCTGTGATGATGGAAAAAAAAACAGTGACTTCTGCTGTTTACCACTGAAATAGCTGTGCAGCAGGTGTCACACACTGCTCTATACTGCTCACAACAGCAGATAAGCCAGTTCAATAGGAGGAGAGGTAAAGGACATCAACACTGATCAACTCCACTCTAACCAAAAGTGAGTAAATTGCAATGTAACATGCTTCATTCACGTGGAACCGATGCAGAACTTTGATTTAAGTGAACTCAGACTTTTTCAAGCACACAATCATCCTTAGAGTCCTTAGAGCACTAAGCAAATCTTGACTGCGAGCCACTGAGCTAGAGGCTGACTAACATGTAGTGTAGTGGGTAACACCTCTGCCTTCCACACTGTAGGCTGGGGTTCGATGCCCCGCTTGGGTAACCACCCTACACTATACCAGTAAGGGTCCTTGGACAAGACTCCAAACACCACCTCGGCCTACCTGTGTAAAATGATCCGATTGTAAGTCGCTCTGGATAAGAGCGTCAGCCAAACGCCATAAATGTAAAATTAATAAATGAAAAATATGTCTGTGGTGCTAGCTAGCATTAGCCACATAGGCTAGCATTGTCCTCAGTTTTGCGATTTGTTAAATGAATCATTCAGCAAAGGAAAACAAATCTAACAGTCTGCCCCCGAAGTACTGGAGCCAAAATTCAACCTTCAAGATATATTCAGGTTTTCAGTTTTTAAATCAGGAAATCTCACTTTAGACTACAGACGACTGCGGGACCTGTTCAAATGGTCAGTAGGTATGTTTACAGCAGATGTGGTTACCGGTTATTTTTCATTTTGTCCACAGTGGCCACTTACGGAGCCCCTAAAATGACACGGTGATTATTTTTAATAAGACGTGGCTATACTAAGGTCAATTATTAATGTACGGAGGGCACAAATGACTATTTTGAGGTCACAAGTTAATATAATGAGGCCACAAATGACTATATCAAAGCCAAAAATGACTATACTGAAGCCACAAATTACTATATTGGGCCACATATTTTAATATACTGAAGCCATGAATTATTGAGGCCATAAAAGAATTTTTTGAGGCCACAAATTACTATACTCAGCCACAAATTACTATACTCAGCCACAAATTACTATACTGAGGCTACAAACTACTATACTCAGCCACAAATTACTATACTGAGGCCACAAATGACTATATCAAGGCCACAAACTACTATACTGAGGCCACAAACTACTATACTGAGGCCACAAATTACTATACTGAGGCCACAAACTACTATACTGAGGCCACAAATTACTATATCAAGGCCACAAACTACTATACTGAGGCCACAAATTACTATACTGAGGCCACAAATTACTATACTGAGGCCACAAATTACTATACTGAGGCCACAAATTACTATACTGAGGCCACAAATGACGATATCAAGGCCACAAACTACTATACTGAGGCCACAAATTACTATATCAAGGCCACAAACTACTATACTAAGGCCACAAATTACTATACTGAGGCCACAAACTACTATACTGAGGCCACAAATAACGATATCAAGGCCACAAATTACTATACTGAGGTTATGACGTACTATACTGACAGCGCAAATGTATCTATTTAGGCCACAATATACGAGAAATTGAATTCAGTATGATAACCTGTGGCCTGAATGTATTAACTCGTGGCCGCGTGTTGCTAAAGCTTTGTTAACAGCAGTGCGGCGCGTGAGTCTCACCGCGCTCCCGCCACCCCGCGGGCTTTTTACTGTACAGCTTCGACTTCCGGGTCCGCAGCTTTACAGGCTCGGCTGAGCCGGACACCCCGAGCGGAGCACGAGCCCGGACCCTCTCCATCACTGCGGGCAGCTTCAGCCCTCACCATGCCGCAGGCACTGACCGCAGGCACTGACCGCAGGCACTGACCGCAAACTTCACAGCAACGCTCCGCCGAAACTCCGCAACACCGCGCTGCACTTCCGTGTTTGGGTCGTGACGTCACGCTGGACTTTTAAAAATAATAATTTTTTAAAAAGTAATAAAAATAAATAAATAAATTAAAAAAACAAACGTACTATATATAGAGTTATTAAATGTATTAAATTATGTGCACGTCAAAACATCAAAATATGTTTGATATTTTGGAAACGTTTTGAAATGTTTATAAATCCTACGTCACGTATGTAGAGATATTCCCTCACAGACGCACGAGAGTGTTGAAAATGAGACGTCATAAGCCATAAATGCTGTTATTTACGCTAATGTTAAACATTCGTGTGTCCCCTCCCTCCCGCCGTACGTCAGCGCGACCCTTCCGTCGGAGGTGTGAGAGGAAGAGGAGCAGCGGCGCCGATTAAACCCGGTTGTTTATCGTGGTGCTGCTGGTCCGGCGCTGTTACTGCTGTGGTCAGTCGGAAGGTCAGTCGGAAGGTCCGTCTCTGCGGTGCGCAGCACTTTCAGCGTGTCGTCCTTTGCAGCTGCAGCGGCGGTTTTGTTGCCTTGAGCGCAGTGAATGTGGGTAAGTGAAGGGCGCGATGAGCCGTTGGAGTCACTGAAGGACAAGCCCACCTAAAACGATTCACATTCGAGTTCATTAGAGCACTTATAGGGTGGTGGAACCCCGTATAAATCAAAATAATGCGTGGCCACGCCTTATGAACGCGTATGAACGAGATCCTAATGCGTGGCCACCACTTAATCATCACATTCCCATGCCTTACTAAGCCCCGCTGGTGACATCCTGTATAAATAAAAATAATGCGTGGCCATGACTTAGACAGGCGCGGGAATGAGATGATTACATGGTGGCCATGACTTAGTAAGGCGTGGGAATGAGATGATTACATGGTGGCCATGACTTAGTAAGGCGTAGGAATGAGATGATTATGTGGTGGCCATGACTTAGTAAGGCGTGGGAATGAGATGATTACGTGGTGGCCATGACTTAGTAAGGCGTGGGAATGAGATGATTACGTGGTGGCCATGACTTAGTAAGATGTGGGAATGAGATCGCAGTTTAGTAAGTCGTGGCCACGCATTAGGATCTCGTTCCCATGCTTTACAAAGTCGTGGCCAACACAATCATCTCATTCCCGCGCCTTACTAAGTCGTGGCCACATGTTATTTTTATTTATACAGGATGTCACCAGGGGGCTCTGTATTAGAGCAATTCTACAGTGGTGACATCCTGTATAAATAAAAATAATGTGTAGCCACAGCTTATTAACACGTGGGAACGAGATCCTAATGCGTGGTCACGGGAATGAGATGATTAAGTTGTGGCCATGCATTAGGATCTCATTCCCATGCTTTACTAAGTCATGTCCACCACGTAATCATCTCATTCCCACAACTTATTTTTATTTATACAGGATGCCACCAGCAGAGCGGGGCTCTAGTGTTTTTCATAGTGTGTAGTTTTTTTAAAAGTCATTGTAAAAGCCTCGCGTAGACGCTAGAACCCTCTGTAGAACGAGACTACGAGACTAACGGTGTTCTCCAGGGGTCTTTCAAATCTAGGGGGGTATTTCACAAAGGACAGTCCTCATTTTTGGGCTTGAGCTGTCTGGCTGACCGAGAAATCCAACATGAGGATATTTATGGTTATTGTGATCAAATGCCTCACTATTGATCACAGGTGTCGCGCGTATTGGCAGCGCTTAAACGCACCAGCTCAGCGTTTGATTGGATTTACTGCAGCGCCGTGTGTGAAATGTTGAATCCGTAGGTTTTTTAAAGTCCATGTTTAAAATGTGAGTTTACTTCGTCTGAAAAGAATATCCCGTTTTTCACCCACCTCTGTTTATAATCGACCCCATGGTCATTATGTTTGGGGAGATTTGATGACTCCCATTGATTTAAAGCAGAATTCCACTGAGGAACTCCAGAATTGTTCACAGTGGTGCTGCTAGGAACCAGATGTCCATCCATGAAAGCTACTTCACGGAAAGTTACTACATAAAATGGTTTCAGACGTTGTTTTACAAAAGTTTAGAGAAGGTTCTGGCCTAAAGCGTGTTTATTATAATCCATAGTGGAGAGGAACGTTTACAGGATTTGGCTGACACTCTTATCCAGAGCGACTTACAATTGGATCATTTTACACAGGGAGGCCAAGGTGGTGTTAGGAGTCTTGCCCAAGGACTTATTGGTATAGTGTAGGGTGCTTACCCAGGTGGGGGATTGAACCCCAGCCTATTTTCTAAGCCGCTTCTCCGTCAGGGTTGCGGTGGGGGTGCTGGAAACTCCACACAGAGAGGACCCCGGTCACCCGGCCGGGGAATTGAACCCAGGCCCTCCTCGCTGTGAGGCGACAGCGCTACCCACCGCGCTATTATTATTATTTAATTATTATTATTATTAAAAACACGTGTAGGTTCTCTGGTGGTTTTGATAGTAAAATGTCTATATCTGTGTTGTGGTCATCGTGACGCCCGGTTCCCATCACCACCACTGTAAAGATGTCAGAGGGCATACATTTCTTTACGCTGAGCTGTTTAACATCAGAGCACTCTGAATGGCTGGGTGCTTGTCTCATTGAGTGAATTAGGCAGGAATTTTGATTAAAAAGACTGATATTCTCCTTTAAGTGTGTGTAGTGATGTGACTCCGTACATCATTGCTTTCCACTTTCCTTCCTTGCATGAGTGAATTTGTACCATTTGATTAAATCAAACACCAAAAAAAAAACTGGGAAAAAATCCTTTTTTTTTAGGGAAAATTGTTGGATTATTCCTTTAAATCAAGAATAGAAAGAGGCCCGTTTTAGGTTTGGTGGATCGCTAATGGTTCTCTCACAAGTTCTCTTCATCTGTAGCGCAGTAGTGGTTGCAGCTCTCGGTACTGAGGAGCTGACTGTACTGATCTGTATTCACTTGAAAGCTTTCAGTTGAGTTCTTTTAATCAGCGCATCTGTTCTCTCAGCAGTGCGATTGGGACGGAACCAGAGAAGATTCTGTTATGGACTGAGGAGCTTCATCTAAACTCCTCGTCATGCTTCCAAGGCGGATACCATTCAATCAGATCGCATTTGCCACACTGGTCGGGGTGGGAGGGGGCATCTATATCTACAGGCCCATGTTTGAGCCTCCGAGAAAGCCCACAAGCGCGGCAGATCACCAGGATGTCCAAACAGAAAAGGACGGACAGGATGCCGGTGGACGAGAGACGATGGCCAGACAAGCAGCTGGTGCAGCACATCCAGGAGCAGAAAACACAGTGCCTGACAACCGATGATCATCATCGTATCACCATTACATTGATTCAGTTAATGCGCACGTGATCATTGTGTCCATGCTTCTCAATAAAATCCTTAGTTTTTTTTATAAAAATGACCCTCTGTTGATTTATGCAGCTTTTACAGAGCTCAGCCACAAGATGGCACTGTTATGTTGGCAAAAAAAGAAGGAAAAAAAGACTGAACTGATGTCAGTCCTTAGTTTTAGTTATTTCGACATTTCCCTGCTTGCATTATAATCTATTAACGTTTAATTCTGTGAGACGCACAGTGTTCAGTGTACATGTTCACTAGAAAAACGCACAGTTCTTCATTACAAACAGTTTAAAACATGCTGTAATTTCCTTAATCCGAAAGTTTAGAGGCTTTCGTGGCTGTTTTCGTCCAGTTTTTAAAGTCTTCAAGTCGGGGTCTTTTCTGAGTGTCTTTTCTGAGGGTCCTTTCTGCCCAACATCCTGGAAGAGGGGAGGTGTAGCGGTTATATTTTTTTCCCACCCGTATTGCGCATCCTCACAAGCTGACAGCTTGACGTAGCCAATCGCGGCGCAGGAGGACCCGCTCCACGAGCCAATCGCAGTGAAGTGAGGCGGGGCTTTCCGGAATACGGGTGGGAAAAGAAATAACGCTGAACGGGAAGTTCTGCTGCTGCTGCTGCTGCGTCGTCAACTCAGACAGACTTCCAGCCGTGTGGACTTCAATGTAGGCTGTGCTGAAGCTCCAGGGAAAGTTCTGCTGGCCAGAAAGTGTCCTAAAGTTCCTCGCTAATACTCAGCATATAGTCCTGAACAGCTGTGGCTCGGGTTTATACAGGAAAACCGCGTTTTCGTCTCCAGTAATATCGACTAATTGACTAATTGAAGCCTGGTAAGTTCATTTCTTCTACACTTGGTGCTATTAGGGCTTAAGGTCGTCCGTTTGAGCGGTCCCGTGCTGCTGTGATGGGTTGAACATCTCAGCTGCATTGCTTTGGTTCACTTTAAAGCCGTAAGACTTTCCAGGCCACGCTCTCGCCAGCTTCTTACCCGAATTTTCTCGTTCCACCTTAAGCAGTGCAGCAGTTACAGTCAGGCTGCGCCATTTAAGGTGGACCGGGGGTAAATTCCAACGAGAAGGAGCCGAATAGGAAGCCAGCTTCCAGACCTTGGTTACACATGGTTGTAACATGGATTGATGTTCAGTAAAGCGCAGTAATGGGCAAACCTGAGGTCCTTTTACAGTACAAAGCTTTATGTCCTTCTACAGGTGTGTGTCCCTTCATGTGTCATCAGACACGTGGCTTCCTCAAGTTGGAACTCTTGCCGTATGTTGGCACATTTTAAAGGCAGAATCCACCGATTTTCCAAACTTTCTGCATGACTGAAGCATTAAGAACTCCCTCATTTGTAAACATAAGTCATTCAGAGTGGTTTGGTGTTATAAACTATGCTCTAGAGAAACTTCCAGATGTAAGAGTGGTTTACAGTGGTGGTGATGGGAACCAGACGTCTAAAGCTGCCTTACACAGCCCTGCAGCTATTACATGAAATCAGTTTGGCCCAGGTTAAATTGTATTGTATTGTATTTATAAAGCATTCATACACGCAGTGTTATGTGCACGTGGTTATATGGCAACTTGTGGTTTCCGGAGAGTAAATAAAAGAGGTTTATGTGTTGCGACCCCTGGTTCCTATCACCACCACTGTCATCGGGGTCTCTACGATGAACCATTTCATGCCAGACCGCTCTGTTTACCTCTCCGCCACGGATTTATGCAGAAATGTTGAAACTTTGGTGGAGTTCCCCTTTATTAGAGATTTGCATTTATTTACATAATGCAAATGGGCCCTGTGGCCCCTGACCTATACTGTTATTTCATTCTGGCCTCTTCTAATAGGAGCTCAAGCTGGCGTCCCGTGGTATACGGGCGTGTGCGAAAGTTTAGGCGCCCCTGTTCAGCTGACACGTTGATTTTGTGAGTGTGAAAATGAGTGAACAAAGCGCACATTTCAGTGCACAGTAACTATTTATTTGCTGAATTGAAAAGGGGGGGGGGTTAAAACATAGAACGTGCCCTGTGCAAATGTTGTGGTGCAATAATTCATGTATTTTTTTTTCTTCAATATGTTAAAATCTGGCGCTGAAAAGGCGCCTTTGTTACAAAATTGCAATACATGCCGTTTCACCAGGGGTGTTAAACCCTTTGCGTATGACCGTAGGCCTCATAATCCTCATGCTGGAGAATGAAGATTAGACCTAGACTGTCACACGCAGCCTAAGGAAATGTGTAAGTCTTCCTCTGTTAGCTAAGTGTTCGGAACGGAAAGGAACTTGTTTTCTCTGTGTAATTGTATGGTTTCTTCTTTCCTGTGTAATAAAGGCAGAACAGTGTGAAAACATCTTCTACTTGAGCTTTATTTGATATACGTTGACAAGTGTTCAGTATAACAGAAACAGTTTAACGTAATTTGATAGTGTAATTGAAGTACATCAGATAATAGTCAATTTATTAGATCTTTATATTTGCATACATGCATTATGCATTAAAATATGCCGCCGTCACGAACAGAACCAAGTCTCTCCGTTTTCGTAGGGGTGTATTTTATTTTATTTGAAAGTGGCAGGTGTTTCATGATGAGTTGATTCTGCAGGATAGGCTCTGGTAGGGCTGGGCAATATGACAGCATTTATCGTTATTGTGATAAATTATATCACAACATTCTTTTCTGGGCATATGGTGGATATTGTCTGTATTGATAAACAGTCCCAACTATATGTTTGATTAAAATGAGAGCATAATTAGTCCAGTTGAACTGGACTTGAGTTGCAGCTCAGTGTGTGAAATGTTGGCTGAAAATCATGGGCCTTGTTCACCAAAACGGGTTCTTAAAGCACGGAACTGTTCACGCACTCGTGCTCTTGAGTGTGTCGATTCCGTTCTTACCTAAGAACAAACGTGAAAACACTGGTGAATGTCAGATTCATCGTGAAAAGCTGGTTTTATAAAGAAATCCTTCTGGGTCGTGGGGGGTGCTGGAGCCTATCCCAGGCAGTCATTAGGCGGAAGGCAGGATTCACCCTGGACAGGTCGCCAATCCATCGCAGGGCCAACAGACACATACACACACACCTAGGGGCAATTTAGCATGTCCAGTTGGCCTGACTGCATGTCTTTGGACTGTGGGAGGAAACCGTAGAACCCGGAGGAAACCCACGCAGACACGGGGAGAACATGCAAACTCCACATAGAAAGAACCCTGCCTGGTTACCCGGCCGGGGAATCAAACCCAGACCCTTCTTGCTGTGAGATGACCGCACCACCCACCACGCCACTGTGCAGCCCAATTTCATTAATGTATATATTTATAATTCTTAATAGTGTTTTTTTCAGACATTGTCTGTTCCAACTTGTGTATCGTGATCTTACACGTTTGCAGTATTGCCCAGCTGTAGGTCCGAAGCTGGGGTGGCCTGCTTTTAACTTTCCTGACTCACAGCTTTACTCTGGCCTTTCTCTGTTCTTCTGATGATGATCAGTGCTTCTTAGTGCTCTGCGCTACAGTGGACGGTCACTGTCCTCAGGCCTGCTTTGAAATCATCATTCCCGCTGTGCCCATATAAGGACCGCCCATAAGGGAGTTGTTTTTTCTTTATGGGGAAAGATGAACATTGTTTTTTGAATATCGCCGCTGTCGTGCACACAAATGCTAGTATATATTGCCGTACTTCATTTTCCCTCCGAATGTCAATGGAGCCTCCGAATTACGAGGTGGTTAAGAGGCTAAGATATGACTACTGCCACATGCAGGCTAACACAGCTACTGGCAACTTCACCAAAATACCCCCATAAAGCAGCATTTGGTTGCCAAACGTGGTAGTTAAGTTGCTTCGGCAGCGGGACCGTACCGTTTAAGAGGGGTCTTGTTATGTAATAGTGCTGATATACAGCTTTGGACTGGATGTGAGCAGAACACGCTCTCAAAACACATTTGTATTCTGACACCTTAAAAGGCCCATATCCTGCATTATTACTGAATTTTATTTTTGTTTTTTTTATTACGACGTCCACTTATGACGTTCATGTGGGTATATTTACCAAAACCAGTCATTCATTTTCTTACTGTGCCTTTAAGACTGAAATATGCAAATTGACTCTGTTCTGATTGGCTGTCCTATATTCATTTACATTTATGGCATTTGGCTGACGCTCTTATCCAGAGCGACTTACAATTTGATCATTTTACACAGGGAGGCCAAGGTGGTGTTAGGAGTCTTGCCCAAGGACTCTTATTGGTATAGTGTAGGGTGCTGACCCAGGTGGGGGACTGAACCCCAGTCTACAGCATAGAAGGCAGAGGTGTTAACCACTACACTAACCAACCACTACTCGGCAAGCAGTTCAGGCTGAAGGACTGAGCTCAGGCTAAACTGCTGTGTAGCTGAAGATGTGGATATGTGGAGTGTGATGGTTTTTATGACCTCACAAATTCAAAATGGGCTGTTTTCGCAGCTTAATTTCCATATATCGCTGCTGTTTTAAGAAAACCTTGTATTTCCAAAATAGTAACTTTACAGGAGAAGGAAAAAACATACTTTACTTTCAATGGAAGTCAATGGAACCAGAATTTTTCCCAAGTCAGTTTGGGTCATTTCTTTTAGGCCATTCATCATAAAATTTACAATCAATGTAAAGAATAACAGGTACTTTCAAATTATAGCCAAAACTGAAAAACAGCAAAAATGGAGATACAAGGTTTTCATCTGACAGCAATGATATGGAGTGTATAAAGTGGAGAGTGAGTTGTACGTTTTAAAACGTTACCACTAACAAGAATGGATAAACTGTTTGCCCCACAGGGGAAAATAGACAAACACAATTTTTTATATTTCCAAATAGACATTTTTTACATTTAAGGCCAAAAAACACATTTTTGTTGAACGTTTTTCCTGGTGCTGGTGAATTGGAGCTGGTGTGGTGTGTTTTCAGCACGTGTGGGTCAAGAATGGGTGGTCACATGACACGGTGCCCAGAGCACATGAGGACCAGCTGAGGGATATTAGATGAGGATGGTTTATGTGCCAGAACGGAGGCTGACTCACTGCGTCCATGTTATCCCTGCTAGAGCAGACCACACTCTGAAATGCCTGCTTGTGTGATTGTTAGTGGACGCTGGTGAATGTTGCACTGACCTGTGGTCAGTTTGAAGTGTCCTATTGGCCAGCTTCTTTCTCACACTGCTGGTCAACAAGTTTCCTTCTGTTTATCCCCACAGAACTCGCAAATGATGTAATCGAATGATTTTGTTTTCGTTTGGACGTTAAATGGAACCTGTTGGTTTAAAGCCGCCAGTCAGAGTAGACTAGATGAGCAGACCGTTATAATCTGATTACTGAATTAAAGTCATGTATTACTGTGTTTCTCATGGTTGCGGTTAAAGGGGAATTCCACCATTTGTCGAATATTTCTGCATGATTAAGATTAAGTCACCCTTATTAATCCCACAGCAGGGAAGTTTCACCTCCGCATTTAACCCCTCCGAGAAGTGAACCACCACATACACTCTAGTGAGCGCACACACACTAGGGGGCAGTGAGCACACTTGCCCAGAGCGGTGGGCAGCCCTATCCACAGCGCCCAGGGAGCAGTTGGGGGTTAGGTGTCTTGCTCAAGGACAACTCAGTCATGTGCTGTCGGCTCTGGGGGTTGAACCGGCGACCTTCCGGTCACGAGGCTGGTTCCCTAACCTCCAGCCCACGACTGCCCTGAACTTGAATTAAGTCATTCAGGCTGGTTTGATATGAAAGTATCTGTTGTAGAGAAGATGTGTTTACAGTGATAGTGATGGGAACCAGACGTCTGAAGAGATTAATGCCTCTGAAAGTTACCCCAGATTTGATGGTTTTGAAAGGTTTTGGCCTAAAATGTATCTTTCACATCCATTCATGGTGGAGGGATACATGCAATGAGTTGTGAGGCAAAGTAGTCTCCAAAGAAAACGTCTTTTTTCAGATTTTAATATCATCAACATTCCATGTACAACTCAGAAGACACCTTTAGGGTCACTGGTGGTAAATAAAATGTCTAGATTTGTGTTGTAAACGTGGCGACCCCTGGTTCCTATCACCACCGTTGTAAAGAAAAGCGGAAAAGTTGGTGAACTCCCCTTTAATATAGTATTGTACTTTTGTCCCTACATATTTGCTGATATAATGTGTCTATCACGGCATCCAAATCTTAAGACCTCAGACAGGCACCCTTTGTACTGGACCTTATCCGTATGTTTTTTAGCTTTGTCCAGCCGATTCTGAACCACAGGATCATGTTGTTCAGCATAGTTTGGAATTTCCTGATGGTTGTAGGAAGGCATTCCACTCATGCAGACATTTATAGTGGTTCAGATCCAAGTCTGGCATCAAAAAAGGGAAGTAGACTCATGAAGAAAAGTTCAACCTGTCAGGACTTGAGTGTGTTTGTATCTGCGCTGTGCGTCACACCCAGTTTGGCTGCTTTGTTTAAGTTCAGCGGGATCTGCATATCCGCCTGCCTGCTGGCCAGGCCTGTCCATTAGTGTTGGAGCGTTGCCCAGGCAGCTAGCCGCTCCACCCTCTCTGCCAGCCTCCCCACAAGGAAAATATAGGAAAACACCCTCTGGCTTCTCCAGGAATCCCTTCGTTTCATGGCAGACAATATGGTGATATGTTAGTGTGATAAATTATGTATCTTTTCTGGGCGTAACATATTGTTATTGATATCAGTTTGATGTTGCGGACGCCTGAAGGACACCGACTGCCTGCGTCTTTCATTACGAAGAGAGCGTAATTAGTCTCGTTTAACTGGATTTGGTGAAATGTTGAATGTAAAACATTGAACTGCGCTGCTCAGAGTGATTTACATCATGGACTGAAAACGTCATTGTTTTTATTGGTTGAATGGGACTGTTAAAGAATAACCAGATAACCGCTTATTAATACTAGCACAGTCGTGCCTCGCAAAGCTGGTAACACTAGCGTGCACAAAGGATTGAAGCCTGCAGAGCAATATATCAGTGTTCTTTCTGAAGAGGTTATTTTTGTAATATATTTACTAAACTGCTCTCACTGAAATCCCTTTTAACCCTCGATGGACCATCCAACCGAGTTAGTTCAAACTGCGTAATTTAGTAAACGAAATATACACACCGTCATCATTTACAGGGTACTGAGTATCGGGAGGTGTCTGTCCCAAACCCAACCCCTACATTTCAATATATATATCGCTGTTGTTGGAACAAGACCTCGCATCTCCAGAATTGTAACTTTACAGGAGAAGGAAAAAAAACTACTTTACTCTTAATGTAAGTCAATGGAACCAGACGTCTTTCCGAGTCATTTTGGGTTGTTTTTGGGGGTTTTTTTGGTCCATTCATCATGAAATTCACACGCAGTGTAAAGGGCAACAGGCATTTTCAAATTATGTCACAAACTGGAAAATGGCAAAAACGGAGATACGAGGTTTTTCAGATTCATGATGAAAAACAACCCAAAAAACAATCCAAAATGACTTGGAAAGATGTTTGGTTCCATTGACTTACATTAAAAGTAAAGTATGTTTTTTCTTATATATATTTAAATCTCATTTCCCCGCTGAAACACAGTTTTACGCTATGGGTGGTGTTTATTATTATTATTGTAGCCTCGGTTCTGCATTTTAGAGCAGGAAGTGGTTGGAGAAATCCAGCAGTTGGAGAAATAAATGTGTCCAAAGTCATAAATCAGTGTGGAACATTAAGGACGGTCACTACTGAAACACACATTGTCTGCTGTTAAGTGAACACCTTTGTGTGAAAATGAAAAACATGGTGATTTTATGTGTGTACAGCCCTTCAGAGCTGTGTTTGAGAGTCATGGACTGGCTCGCCTGTTTGAGTTCTGCTCAAAATTAGCTAGAGAAAAGTTTGGGAAGTGCTATGATTATTTGGTGAAGGACTGTTTGACACACTCCCAGAAAAAAGGTATGAAACTATCACTGGGGTGGGACCCTCAGGGGTCCATCTCAGTACCTTTAGTCAGGGAACATTACTGAACCATCATCCACTGAAATTATCTGTTCTAAGCTGTACTGACTCCACACACCCTGCCTCGCCTCGCCTCCAGGCTTTTACTCTACTGCTCTGTTTTAAAACATTCGGTTATGAAAAGGAACAAATACCAACTTTTCACCTGGAGAACCTGATTTAAGGTCCACAATCGGACCTTAAACCCACTGCTGGAGCTTTGAGGGAACATTTACACTGTTTGTACCTCGACTGACGGAAAATGTACCTGAACAGAACCTTCATTACTAACAGTGTAGAATGATTGATATGGATGGAGAGCGGTTTATTAAATTAGTAAATTTATGAATAATTCAGTTGTTGAAATTGAAGCAGTCGAGAGTGGAAGTGGATAATTGCAGCGGAACTTAAGTCAGATTTCTTTACAGTGGTGGTGAATGGAACCAGGGGTCGTGATGTCTACAACGCAAATATAGCCATTTTATTTACTATCCAAAACCACCAGTGAACCAGCACGTTTCTCCTGAGTTTTTATACGCAAACATTAATATAGAATGGAATCTGGAAACGAAGGTTTCCTTGTGTACTGTATTGGGAACTGAGGGCTGAGGTTCCCCATCGCTGCCTTACGACACCCTGCATGTACCTGTAAGTGTTTTTAAAAGTACATAATAATCTATAAAGTTATCGCAAACCTGTGCTGAAACAGAGTCTCAGGCATCAGCAGTGTATTCCTAACTGTCTGGTTCCTATCACCACCACTGTAAACAACTCGGAATGAAGCATGTCGACCCAAACCGCTCCGATTCACTCTATTTACTCTATTTTGTCCAGTGCTGGACGAAGTACACAAACCATGTACTGGAGTTAAAGTCGAGACCCCCAAGGTAAAATATCACTCCAGTTAAAGTAGAAGTTCCTCCCTTTAGACCTCCACTTGAGTAAAAGTACTAAAGTATTTACCTTCAAATGTACTTAAGTATAAAGTAAAAGTACTAAAAGAGTAATTCTGGCTCTGATCTGGTCCTGTTATCATTTTTATAACCAGACTGGCTTCATGAACTCATTTCAGGTGAAAGTCCTCCAGCGTCTCTCTTGGTAAACCAGTCTTTTAATAGAACCTCATTAATTAGTGACGCTGACGTCTATTAAAATGATCAGAAGCACAAAACACTGAAGGTAAACAGTTTCCATCAGGGAGAACCGAGTGGCTCTGAAATCACTTTTTACACACAAGCAAAGTTTCAGTTTCAGATTTATTTACAACTTAGTTCCAAGTTTAAGTTGAATAAAAACTGGCTTTAAAACTCAGGATCACAGATGAGCTCCTTTACTATGTTGATCTGTAGGCGTCTGTTCATAAACATAAACCAGCCCAAACTCATTTACTATAAAAATGAAATGGTGTTTGTAGAAATTCAGAAAAAAGCCGCGTCAGTCTCGACTGCATATGTGGACATATTTCTATATTGAGCTCTATTTACACAAAGTTAGGTTAGTTCATCATTTATGTTGAACAGACTCTCCCAAAGTTTTACGCTGCTGCGCTGACGTTGAACCGCGTGCTGCACTGGGTCGGTATGACCAACAGGTCAAAACCAGCTCTAAACAAAGTGACCGCTGGGCCCTGATTGGTGCTCTGGCTTTGTGCTTCTTTCGTTTTGACATGTTATGTTTTTATACACACAGAAACCAAAAGGAACGACAGATTTCTCAGAATGTAGGAGGAAAAAGTCGGATATTAGACTCTGAAATGTAGTGGAGTGAAAGGAAAAAGTCCAGAACGGAGAAACTTCAGTACAGATACACCAAAAATACTAAAGTACAGAAACTAATTACATTTACTCAGTTACTCAGTTACTGTACACCACTGATTTTATCCATTAATTTAAGCGGACGTAACGTGACTGCAGTGTGATGTACTCATGATATAGATAGATAGCGATCGCAGTTGTAATGACCCTTCTCACCACAGAGATTAGCCGAGCGAGTCTGTGGGTTGCAGCGGAGGCCTGACTGGTTCGCGCAGGCCACGGCTTTCAGAACGTGCTCATGAATTAGCTACAGAATTAGCAACACGAGGGCAGGATTTTACACTTGTTTACAAGCAAGAAGGAAGAGAGCAGATCAGCTCTTTCACGAACGCCACAGCGAACGCAGCCTAGTTTAGCCAGGTTTAGCCATGTACAGCTCCACCGAGTCCTGAATCACATGCTCCTGTAGCGTAATAGCCATTTTTAGCGTGCGCTAAAGTGCAGTAGCGGCTGGTTTGAGTTCATCTGGTCGACATTTTTCCTCAGTTATGAGTTTTGTCGCAATTGCTACGCTAGAATGCCATAAATAGGTACAAACCACGCCAATGTTAGCTTGGTTAGAGGCAGGAAAATATAATTTTGCACTCTTTACAATGAAACATGCAGTTTCTGTGTATGTATGTATGTATGTGTGCGCATTATATATATATATATATATATATATATATATATATATATATATAAAATACATTATATATAATGTATGTGTGTGTATTTATATTTATATATATTATACATATATATATGTTGCCCAGCCCTACTTATGCCTAAGGACAAACTTCAACCGGTGTATCACCCAGTACCTCTGCCACGGGTTCGTGGACTTTATTAGTTTAGGCTTGAGGTTAATCTGGGTCTGGGAAACGGGTGGTGGTGCAGAGTCTGAGAGTGCTTGCCTCAGCAAAGCTTCGTGATGGAGGTAGCGCTGCTGGTTGTGAACAGCTTCCTTCATGTGATCCCACATTAATGTAAACAAGGGAAAGAAGTGCTGAGTTTGTAACAGTTCAGTGCCACAGCACTACTTGTAGTCAAACGTCTGGCTGCAGTACAAATCTCCAGCTACTTTACAGTTGAAACCAGCTATGCCGCTGTAGTCAGATGTACATGAATTTCAGAGTCTACCATGAGAAAGAAGCTCTCGATTGGCGGACAGTACAGTACAGATACAGATACTCACACAACTGGCCAACATACCAAATGGTTTTAAGAAAGATTTCATATGTTAGTCCACAGGGGGGTCCAGAGGTTTGTCTGTTTGGTGACGTAGGTTGAATTAGAAGACTTTTTTTTTTTTTTGCAAGAAATGAAAACATTAGAAACAAAAATTTGCCATCAGTATCAATAACATGTTCTGTTTCTATTTCCAAAAGATACGGGGCAAGGGGCTTGAGATCATGTTTAAAAGACTTTTTCTACCGTCATGTGTAGTCTGTCCCAGAAAATGACGCTACCAAAAGGCTTGTACCTTTTTCAGTTTTAATTTAATAGACCCTTATTAGTCCCACAACAGGGAAATTTCACCTCCGCATTTAACCCATCCGTGCAGTGAAACACCACATGCACACTTGGGGCACTGAGCTGTGGGCAGCCCTATCCACGGCGCCCGGGGAGCAGTTGGCGGTTAGGTGTCTTGCTCAAGGACACCTTAGTCATGTACTGATGGCTCTGGGGATTGAACTGGCAACCTTCCGGTCACAGGGCTGGTTCCCTAACCTCCAGGCCACGACTGCCCCTCAATACAATAATAAATAGAAATCATGAAGTAAAATTTGCAGGAAATTGCCGTATTTAAATGTGTTGTTAACTTACTTTCAATTAGGAAATCTACAAAACATACTTTGACCAAGAGTCTCCAAATTTTGCATACGACTGCTTACAGTTTGGTGATGTTGCAATTTTCCAACCACACCAGGAGTTTCCTGTTGAGATGAATGAGCCGTGCCAATGCCTGACGGCCAGTGCAGTCAGGCCTTTCCAGTTGTGAGAGAGAAACAAAGCGAACTGCATCAGATGAATGAGGCAGAAATAAGAAGGGCTGTAAACTCTGGAGAGGAGACTGGAGACAACCTGAAGTGAGGAAACTCTGAGATACACAGACTTGCATGCTGAGGTTTTACTGTGGTTGCCAAAAAACACGTAAGCAAAACTAGTGCACCCGTCTCTCCTGAAAACAGTCAACTGTTAGTGACTTTATGATGGAAATGTCTTGGCTATGCTTTTTGTCACTCAGTATTGGAGAAAAGAAAGTAGTAACTACTTTCATTTGGGCACTTAATTCTTCAGACAGTGTATTATTGTCCAAGAAGCAAATTTGGTGTCAGAATTATCTTAGCCGGTGGCATTTCCGTCCCAGAGCAGAGATAAGAGAAACATACACGCTGCATCACTGAGTGCTGCTCACTCTCAGAATAAGCCCCCAGAGCTTCCAGACATAATAAAATAAAATAATTTATTGATTCTTTAAGTGCTTGATTATCCGAAACCTTTGCAGACAGCTACACCGCACCCGGTAGATCCAGCACAGCTCACTGTACTAATGTTTTTCACTCCAGTGCTATAGAGCGGAACCTGAACTCATGGAAAGTTAACCTCTCAGGGCCTTTCATAATATCTTGAAGACCAGAGAAGGTGTTTACAGTTTGGTCTGCTAGCAGTGAGCTACGACACTAAGGGTGAAACTTGTGTGAAATTAGTTTCTTTTGTAAAATTACTTTTGGCTTTTGGATTTTATTTATACTAAGGATTATTTTGACAAAATAAAATATGCCTTCTGCTGTTCCATCTTACCCAATAGAAGCCGTATCGCCCCCTACGCTTCCTGTAGTGTATTACAGTCTGTCAGAGCGACTGTGTGGATCATATGAACATTATAGAGCTTTTTAAATGAAACAGTAGAAGCCGTATCGCCCCCTACGCTTCCTGTAGTGTATTACAGTCTGTCAGAGCGACTGTGTGGATCATATGAACATTATAGAGCTTTTTAAATGAAACAGTAGAAGCCGTATCGCCCCCCTACGCTTCCTGTAGTGTATTACAGTCTGTCAGAGCGACTGTGTGGATCATATGAACATTATAGAGCGTTTTAAATGAAACAGTAGAAGCCGTATCGCCCCCTACGCTTCCTGTAGTGTATTACAGTCTGTCAGAGCGACTGTGTGGATCATATGAACATTATAGAGCTTTTTAAATGAAACAGTAGAAGCCGTATCGCCCCCTACGCTTCCTGTAGTGTATTACAGTCTGTCAGAGCGACTGTGTGGATCATATGAACATTATAGAGCTTTTTAAATGAAACAGTAGAAGCCGTATCGCCCCCTACGCTTCCTGTAGTGTATTACAGTCTGTCAGAGCGACTGTGTGGATCATATGAACATTATAGAGCTTTTTAAATGAAACAGTAGAAGCCGTATCGCCCCCTACGCTTCCTGTAGTGTATTCCAGTCTGTCAGAGCGACTGTGTGGATCATATGAACATTATTGAGCTTTTTAAATGAAACAGTAGAAGCCGTATCGCCCCCTACGCTTCCTGTAGTGTATTACAGTCTGTCAGAGCGACTGTGTGGATCATATGAACATTATAGAGCTTTTTAAATGAAGCAGTAGAAGCCGTATCGCCCCCTACGCTTCCTGTAGTGTATTACAGTCTGTCAGAGCGACTGTGTGGATCATATGAACATTATAGAGCTTTTTAAATGAAACAGTAGAAGCCGTATCGCCCCCTACGCTTCCTGTAGTGTATTACAGTCTGTCAGAGCGACTGTGTGGATCATATGAACATTATAGAGCTTTTTAAATGAAACAGTAGAAGCCGTATCGCCCCCTACGCTTCCTGTAGTGTATTACAGTCTGTCAGAGCGACTGTGTGGATCATATGAACATTATAGAGCTTTTTAAATGAAACAGTAGAAGCCGTATCGCCCCCTACGCTTCCTGTAGTGTATTACAGTCTGTCAGAGCGACTGTGTGGATCATATGAACATTATAGAGCTTTTTAAATGAAACAGTAGAAGCCGTATCGCCCCCTATGCTTCCTGTAGTGTATTACAGTCTGTCAGAGCGACTGTGTGGATCATATGAACATTATAGAGCTTTTTAAATGAAACAGTAGAAGCCGTATCGCCCCCTACGCTTCCTGTAGTGTATTCCAGTCTGTCAGAGCGACTGTGTGGATCATATGAACATTATAGAGCTTTTTAAATGAAACAGTAGAAGCCGTATCGCCCCCTATGCTTCCTGTAGTGTATTACAGTCTGTCAGAGCGACTGTGTGGATCATATGAACATTATAGTGCTTTGTAAATGAAACAGTAGAAGCCGTATCGCCCCCTACGCTTCCTGTAGTGTATTACAGTCTGTCAGAGCGACTGTGTGAATCATATGAACATTATAGAGCTTTTTACATGAAACAGTAGAAGCCATATCGCCCCCTACGCTTCCTGTAGTGTATTACAGTCTGTCAGAGCGACTGTGTGGATCATATGAACATTATAGAGCTTTTTAAATGAAACAGTAGAAGCCGTATCGCCCCCTACGCTTCCTGTAGTGTATTACAGTCTGTCAGAGCGACTGTGTGGATCATATGAACATTATAGAGCTTTTTAAACGAAACAGTAGAAGCCGTATCGCCCCCTACGCTTCCTGTAGTGTATTACAGTGTGTCAGAGCGACTGTGTGGATCATATGAACATTATAGAGCTTTTTAAATGAAACAGTAGAAGCCGTATCGGCCCCTACTCTTCCTGTAGTGTATTACAGTCTGTCAGAGCGACTGTGTGGATCATATGAACATTATAGAGCTTTTTAAATGAAACAGTAGAAGCCGTATCGCCCCCTACGCTTCCTGTAGTGTATTACAGTCTGTCAGAGCGACTGTGTGGATCATATGAACATTATAGAGCTTTTAAATGAAACAGTAGAAGCCGTATCGCCCCCTACGCTTCCTGTAGTGTATTACAGTCTGTCAGAGCGACTGTGTGGATCATATGAACATTATAGTGCTTTGTAAATGAAACAGTAGAAGCCGTATCGCCCCCTACGCTTCCTGTAGTGTATTACAGTCTGTCAGAGCGACTGTGTGGATCATATGAACATTATAGAGCTTTTTAAATGAAACAGTAGAAGCCGTATCGCCCCCTACGCTTCCTGTAGTGTATTAGTCTTAGTTTAGAATTTGCTGTGCTCAGAAACCCCCCAAAAAGTACATCAATACATAGTCTTGATGTGATGGCAATAATATCTGAGCATAAAGTGTTAAGGCTGATTCTACATGTTGAGCCCGTGTTGACAAAGAAAGAGTGTCTGATTTCGTCAGTTTTCTGGTGGTGTGTTATTTCTAGGCCTAATGTTGTGCACACCAGATCACGTGCCTTTTTCACACTAAGAGAAAAAAAAAACTTGAACTTGCATTTTCAGACGTGCCTCTTTCTAGTAATCTCAGTTTTAGTCCTCTAGTTTTGGTTGACCGTGTTGATGATGGAAAAAGTTTAAGCGTTTTTGTGTCATTTACTTAAAACCAAAAGTGATGTGTAATGCTAGGGGCAGATTTCACAAAGCAGGATTCCTCAGTAGGCTGTCAGATCTGTCCAATAAGAGCAGAGCTACGGAACATTTCAGTCGGGCAGTTTTCACTTTTGACTTATCAGCTTAACTGAGAAATCCTGCTTTGCAAAATCCTCTCCTTAAGATACATTTTCACAGGTTGCAGTTCAGTGCAAGAATGCCCAGCTTCTGTTGTTTCACTGCAGTGTAAAAGAAGAAACCACTTATTTCATAAATGACTGCATCTGAAACCATGTACTACTACTGGTATACAGGATTTGGGAAGAATACGTAAAGTAGTGATGGCTGAATACTGAATATACTGTTCTAAATGTATTCAGTAATGTATTCTATAATAATGCTTCTATAAATGTGTTAAAAATACTGTTAAAAGACATTTACCATGCACACTGTTAAACCACATGGGAAAACTCTGCTCTTGTCATTTTTGATTAATACCAGTGATACTTTGCTGTTACTTGTGGCAGTTTTCTTCATATTAAATAAAAACAGAGGCTCTCATCGCTTACTTTAGTCATGTGATAAACACTTAATAACATGTAAATTGCCAAAAAAAGTACACATGAGACCAGGACACTGATGATAAGTCAATTTCTCGTGAAATTATATTATGTCTCAAAAATTTTAGTTATGCTGAGATTAATAACCGATGACATTGATTGATCAGTCTACTCAGGCTTTAGCAGAGCTCAGTAACAATGAGATTAATAACCGATCACATTGATTTATCAGTCTACTCAGGCTTTAGCAGAGCTCAGTAACACTGAGATTAATAACTGATCACATTGATTTATCAGTCTACTCAGGCTTTAGCAGAGCTCAGTAACACTGAGATTAATAACCGATCACATTGATTTATCAGTCTACTCAGGCTTTAGCAGAGCTCAGTAACACTGAGATTAATAACTGATCACATTGATTTATCAGTCTACTCAGGCTTTAGCAGAGCTCAGTAACACTGAGATTAATAACCGATCACATTGATTTATCAGTCTACTCAGGCTTTAGCAGAGCTCAGTAACACTGAGATTAATAACTGATCACATTGATTTATCAGTCTACTCAGGCTTTAGCAGAGCTCAGTAACACAGATTAATAACTGATCACATTGATTTATCAGTCTACTCAGGCTTTAGCAGAGCTCAGTAACACTGAGATTAATAACTGATCACATTGATTTATCAGTCTACTCAGGCTTTAGCAGAGCTCAGTAACACTGAGATTAATAACCGATCACATTGATTTATCAGTCTACTCAGGCTTTAGCAGAGCTCAGTAACACTGAGATTAATAACCGATCACATTGATTTATCAGTCTACTCAGGCTTTAGCAGAGCTCAGTAACGCTGAGATTAATAACCGATCACATTGATTTATCAGTCTACTCAGGCTTTAGCAGAGCTCAGTAATGCTGAGATTAATAACCGATCACATTGATTGATCAGTCTACTCAGGCTTTAGCAGAGCTCAGTAACGCTGAGATTAATAACTGATCACACTGATTTATCAGTCTACTCAGGCTTTAGCAGAGCTCAGTAACGCTGAGATTAATAACTGATCACATTGATTTATCAGTCTACTCAGGCTTTAGCAGAGCTCAGTAACACTGAGATTAATAACTGATCACATTGATTTATCAGTCTACTCAGGCTTTAGCAGAGCTCAGTAACGCTGAGATTAATAACCGATCACATTGATTTATCAGTCTACTCAGGCTTTAGCAGAGCTCAGTAACACTGAGATTAATAACCGATCACATTGATTGATCAGTCTACTCAGGCTTTAGCAGAGCTCAGTAACGCTGAGATTAATAACTGATCACACTGATTTATCAGTCTACTCAGGCTTTAGCAGAGCTCAGTAACGCTGAGATTAATAACTGATCACATTGATTTATCAGTCTACTCAGGCTTTAGCAGAGCTCAGTAACACTGAGATTAATAACCGATCACATTGATTTATCAGTCTACTCAGGCTTTAGCAGAGCTCAGTAACGCTGAGATTAATAACCGATCACATTGATTTATCAGTCTACTCAGGCTTTAGCAGAGCTCAGTAACACTGAGATTAATAACTGATCACATTGATTTATCAGTCTACTCAGACTTTAGCAGAGCTCAGTAACACTGAGATTAATAACCGATCACATTGATTTATCAGTCTACTCAGACCTTAGCAGAGCTCAGTAACGCTGAGATTAATAACTGATCATATTGATTTATCAGTCTACTCAGGCTTTAGCAGAGCTCAGTAACGCTGAGATTAATAACTGATCACATTGATTTATCAGTCTACTCAGGCTTTAGCAGAGCTCAGTAACGCTGAGATTAATAACCGATCACATTGATTTATCAGTCTACTCAGGCTTTAGCAGAGCTCAGTAACGCTGAGATTAATAACCGATCACATTGATTTATCAGTCTACTCAGGCTTTAGCAGAGCTCAGTAACGCTGAGATTAATAACTGATCACATTGATTTATCAGTCTACTCAGGCTTTAGCAGAGCTCAGTAACGCTGAGATTAATAACTGATCACATTGATTTATCAGTCTACTCAGGCTTTAGCAGAGCTCAGTAACGCTGAGATTAATAACTGATCACATTGATTTATCAGTCTACTCAGGCTTTAGCAGAGCTCAGTAACGCTGAGATTAATAACTGATCACATTGATTTATCAGTCTACTCAGGCTTTAGCAGAGCTCAGTAACGCTGAGATTAATAACCGATCACATTGATTTATCAGTCTACTCAGGCTTTAGCAGAGCTCAGTAACACTGAGATTAATAACCGATCACATTGATTTATCAGTCTACTCAGACTTTAGCAGAGCTCAGTAACGCTGAGATTAATAACCGATCACATTGATTTATCAGTCTACTCAGACCTTAGCAGAGCTCAGTAACGCTGAGATTAATAACTGATCATATTGATTTATCAGTCTACTCAGGCTTTAGCAGAGCTCAGTAACGCTGAGATTAATAACTGATCACATTGATTTATCAGTCTACTCAGACCTTAGCAGAGCTCAGTAACGCTGAGATTAATAACTGATCATATTGATTTATCAGTCTACTCAGACCTTAGCAGAGCTCAGTAACGCTGAGATTAATAACTGATCATATTGATTTATCAGTCTACTCAGGCTTTAGCAGAGCTCAGTAACGCTGAGATTAATAACCGATCACATTGATTTATCAGTCTACTCAGGCTTTAGCAGAGCTCAGTAACGCTGAGATTAATAACCGATCACATTGATTTATCAGTCTACTCAGGCTTTAGCAGAGCTCAGTAACGCTGAGATTAATAACCGATCACATTGATTTATCAGTCTACTCAGGCTTTAGCAGAGCTCAGTAACGCTGAGATTAATAACTGATCACATTGATTTATCAGTCTACTCAGGCTTTAGCAGAGCTCAGTAACGCTGAGATTAATAACTGATCACATTGATTTATCAGTCTACTCAGGCTTTAGCAGAGCTCAGTAACGCTGAGATTAATAACTGATCACATTGATTTATCAGTCTACTCAGGCTTTAGCAGAGCTCAGTAACGCTGAGATTAATAACTGATCACATTGATTTATCAGTCTACTCAGGCTTTAGCAGAGCTCAGTAACGCTGAGATTAATAACTGATCACATTGATTTATCAGTCTACTCAGGCTTTAGCAGAGCTCAGTAACGCTGAGATTAATAACCGATCACATTGATTTATCAGTCTACTCAGGCTTTAGCAGAGCTCAGTAACGCTGAGATTAATAACCGATCACATTGATTCATCAGTCTACTCAGACTTTAGCAGAGCTCAGTAACGCTGAGATTAATAACTGATCACATTGATTTATCAGTCTACTCAGGCTTTAGCAGAGCTCAGTAACGCTGAGATTAATAACCGATCACATTGATTTATCAGTCTACTCAGGCTTTAGCAGAGCTCAGTAACGCTGAGATTAATAACCGATCACATTGATTTATCAGTCTACTCAGGCTTTAGCAGAGCTCAGTAACGCTGAGATTAATAACTGATCACATTGATTTATCAGTCTACTCAGGCTTTAGCAGAGCTCAGTAACGCTGAGATTAATAACCGATCACATTGATTTATCAGTCTACTCAGGCTTTAGCAGAGCTCAGTAACACTGAGATTAATAACTGATCACATTGATTTATCAGTCTACTCAGGCTTTAGCAGAGCTCAGTAACACTGAGATTAATAACTGATCACATTGATTTATCAGTCTACTCAGGCTTTAGCAGAGCTCAGTAACACTGAGATTAATAACCGATCACATTGATTTATCAGTCTACTCAGGCTTTAGCAGAGCTCAGTAACACTGAGATTAATAACCGATCACATTGATTTATCAGTTTACTCAAGCTTTAGCAGAGCTCAGTAACGCTGAGATTAATAACTGATCACATTGATTTATCAGTCTACTCAGGCTTTAGCAGAGCTCAGTAACGCTGAGATTAATAACTGATCATCACATTGATTTATCAGTCTACTCAGGCTTTAGCAGAGCTCAGTAACACTGAGATTAATAACTGATCATCACATTGATTTATCAGTCTACTCAGGCTTTAGCAGAGCTCAGTAACGCTGAGATTAATAACCGATCACATTGATTTATCGTATTCTGAATACCAAATTTTATTAAACGTAACTTGGATGAATACTGATTCTTTGTTTCAATATTCTGAGTATGTACTCCCAATACTTCAGAAATCATTTCACCTTCCTATTGGCTGAGTAACTGAGGCTGCCCCTTCAGATGAGCCTGTTGAGCTAACGGTGTTAGACTGGATGCTAATGAAGACGCCTCCTCTGTGCAGGTATTTTGCCTCAACTGGACGATGTTAGACATATTATTTGGATAGATGTTTTACTGTTTATGGACTTGGCTACCATCAGCTGGAGTAGCTAGCCAAGTTAGAGACACAGCTGCATATGCTTGGCCTTCTAAGTCACGGCATCGACAATGCGATACCAGGACCCGAGTTCTAGGTGCCAGTGTTTGCACATCCCCATTTGGCAGCGGATTAACCAATTGATGAAATAGCGGTTAGTTGCAACACTATTGAGATGTTCCTCTTTTTTGGTCTGTGTCTGATCAGTGTAGTCTTGGGTTCGTTTGGTCTGATAAGCCAGTTTTCTGCAGTAGATTGGACTATTTTCCTGGCTCCAGGCGATGCAGGAGTGGATGCTGGAGTGCAGGTTCTGACAGCCTTTCTGAAGGAGGCCTGCTGAAGTGGAAAGAACCAGGAGTTCAGTTCATATTCAGAGTTTTTCTTGTCAGCTTTAAGATGCTTGAGCAGGTGGAGAGTGCTTTTCTGCTTCAGCGCACTCATCAGGATGGGAATGTTGTTTTTTATCCTCAATTGTACTCTTGAGGGGCTCATTTTTTCCCCCTTTTACGCCAGTTTGTACTCAGCTGGATATTGTGCACAGACAAAGAATTGTCTTTTTTTGTAGTTAACAGTGCATCATACAGCGTCCAGTCATAATCATGCATTGTTGGGGTGTAAGCTTTTATTATAATATAAGCTACATTAGCCTCGAACCTCAGTGTAAAATTCAAACGTCAGTCACCAAACGTAACTTGAATGGTCAATTACATATTATTTTATAAACTCTTCCATAAAAAGGCCCAAATCATGGAGAAACCACATTTCTTTTTTTTTTGTTTTTAATAAAAATTTGATATAGGTTCAAAACAGTTCACTCCCCAGTCATAGTCCATATATGGAAATTGAGCTGTGAAAATTTTTGAATGAGGGGGCCTATCAGAACAGAGCTCATTTACATATTTCATTCTTAAAGGCATAGTAACAGAAGCAGCCTTTTTTAGCTGTAACAGATGAATTGCATCTGTGTTTGGACCCCCAACCACCCCCCAAAAAAAGGGTGAATGAATGAAATAAAAAATGCCGAATATGGGCCCTTTAATGTACTTGTATTTGGGGTACAGAGAAACTTTCTAACTTAAAAATAGGCATCGACCTCGTAACTGTCCTCAGATCACCCCACCACGAAAAATCTAATCAAGAACATTTTGGAAAGAATAAAAGTTCTAAAATCAGCTTAGATTCAGATTCATAGAAGCAGCCTGTGGAGCTCTAATGCGTGTGATGAAGGGGTAACCGCTTTGCAGTCTTCCTCTGAGACTGTGTGGTCTTGATTTTCCCTCAGACTCTAAGCAGCTTAACGTCCCGAGCGGGTTTTAGTGATGTCAGAAGGCCAGAATGTGGTGTTTGTGTGAGGGCCCGTTCAGACTGCAGTCATATGACTGTTCCTCATGCTGCTGTCTGTGGGAATGGGCCCTGGTTGAATGAGCTTTACTGTCAGTCCATGCATATCAGAGCTGTTGCTCACTTTGTGCCGTATATCCTGTTGCTCTGCTTGTCTAGACAACAGACTGGAGTAGTAAAGACAAATGAAAGGCTTCGGCAAGCTGAGGTGTGGAGTAAACTCATGTTACAGTCGTTCGAACCCAGTGCCACCCTAAACCAAAGGTTTTTGCTCCAGTATCTCCAGTTGTAAACCTGAGCCCAAACACATGTAGGCCTTTCCCGACGCTCATGTGGCGATATAAAGGAACACATCGAAAATCCAGCGAAGGGCTGAACTGATCTAATTGAGATTTATCTGACTAATATTGTGAGTGTAATTTAATTGCTGTTATTTTCCGCAAGTTACTTTCCCTGTAAATGATGAATGAGTGCCAGTTGACAGGCTCTGTTATTAGGTTTAATTTCCCTACTTAAAATGTGCTAAGACAATATCCAGCGTCTTAAATTGCGATGATATAATGACAGTGGTTAGTCTTTCTGCTCTGCTCCTGTGTTTTTCACCAGTGGGAAGTTGCTTCAGCTCCTGCACATTGCCTTCTATCATAAATGTGTTTTGAAGCAACAGCTTTTCAGACGTTTTGTAAGTTATGGGAACTGCGTTGTAATGAACAGATGCAGCAGATGGCGAACTCTCTTGATGGAGAACTCTTGATGGAGAACTCTTGCCTCAACCTGCCTTAGTAAACCTGGTGCGTAACACAGTGTACTGAAGAAAACTGATAATTGGAGTCCATGTCATTTGGGTATCCTGTATGAAATGGGCTTCAAACAGACAGTCACTGATACGTTCCATCAGTTGGGATTGCCAATCCAGTTTGACGGTTTCTATGTCAAGCCTTGAGATGCACAGAAAAGAAAGTACATCTCTTTCTTTAACTGATAAAGAATGCCCCGTTCCCAACAGCTGTTTATGTTCAGTAGATACGAGATGCTGTGTGTGTTAAGGCAGACCCTCTGAGACTGACCACAATAGTGTAGGTGTCGGTGAGTAATGATTTCACTGGATGGAAAGGTCTGTTTTAGGCTTCGGGTAAAGGCGCTGCCAAGTGTGTGGTAAGACGTGCGGGTTGTCGGCATTAAACCCACCCCGTCCCTTTCACACCACGTTCACAGGTGTTTTGAGCCAGTGTTGTGGGCACTGCAGGTTGTGACAAGCTGTAATGAGAGCTCTTTCTGGTTAGTGTGCCATCGAAAACTGCAAGTAGTCGAGAAAGAAAAGCTTGTAAGTGCATGTGAACGGGGTGGGAGGGGTGGGCATTTCATCTCTGTTCAAACTTTGAAGAGAACACCAACACCACTAACCCCCCCCCACCCCCCCACCCCCCCACCCCCAACACCAAACTACTTAATTAAACTACTTTGCATGATGGTTTCAATTCTACTGCTACAGATATTTTATGCATTTTTATAAAGGCTTCCTTGGGAAATGATTTAAAATAGATCATTACACAGATGTTTTAACAGGGATGCACAAACATAGGAACTGTGGGCCAACTCTGATTTCCGGTATTTTTAATCTATGTATCTGCCAATGCTGTGACACAAACGTCTGTAAAATGTAATAATGTTTTAAATGTTCTAATGTGGTAGTTTAGTCATATATTTCTTGGTCAAATTTGACAGGCAATGCAAAACAGTTTACCACCCCCCCCCCACACGCTAAAGGGGTCTTTAGTAAAGAAAAATGAAAGGGTTCTTTGCATCGTGAAAGTGTTCTTCCGATTGATGGAGAATATGCTGTATATGGTTCTATATAGAACCTGTTTGACAAGGGTTCTATATAGCACCAAAAAGTGTTCTGATATTATAACAAGACTGACATCATAACAGTAGAAGGACCGTTCTTGTTGCTATATAGAATCTTTTTCAAGAAAAGGTAAAGAAGCACTTTAATCATGGAACCATGGAAAGGGTTCTTTGAATGTTCATGGGTTGGTATAGAAACAGTCGCGGGCTGGAGGTTGGGGTACCAGCCCTGTGACCGGAAGGTCGTCGGTTTGATCCCCTGAGCTGACAGTACATGACTGAGGTGAGCAAGACACCTAACCCCCAACTGCTCCCCGGGCGCTGCGGATTGGGCTGCCCACCGCTCCGGGCAAGTGTGCTCACTGCCCCCTAGAGTGTGTGTGTGCTCACTAGTGTGAATGTGGTGTTTCACTGCACGGATGGATTAAATGCGGAGGTGAAATTTCCCCATTGTGGGACTAATAAGGGTCTCTTAATCTTAAACATCATTTTTAAAGGGGTAGAAACTCTGGTCTGACTGATTTAGTCATGTGATGTGATCCATGTTGAAAAGTGGGCAGCGTACTTAATAAATTGGCAACCCAGTGTACCTAGCTAGCTAACTATTGGGTGTGCTTCAAATGGTCCAGATGATACTGAATCAGGTGTTTCTGGTCTGCAGGTCTGCTAGTATTCCCAGCTTTTGGCCTCTTAAAAAAACAGCAATATTTACCTGTGGCTGTGTCCTCAGTAGTTGTTGGAATACAGTGTTGCGTTCATAGCCAAAGAACTGCTACAGCTGCTGGCTGGTTGGTTTATGCTCACATTGCTGAGCTTTGCTTGAGCAAGAGCCTCACAGGCTCCAGCACAGGTTCCCTCCCCCGGGGATTAGAGGCCCAGTGACGCCACCGTCTCAGATGGTATAGAAGGTAAAAACCCAAGAGGATCTCGGATAGAATTTCAGAAGCTGTGTGAAAAACTACACTATATTTTTGAGGCGTGGCTGCACACAAATGCAGGAGGCCTGTTTGTCCACCCCGTTTCCTCATTCCTGAGCTTCTCCTGCTAATGTTCAGAGGGGCAGTGAAAGCAGCTGGTAGAGACCTTCACAATTACTGTGTGATTGAAGATGGCTTTAAAATGGTTTCTGTAAGAGCCTCGTGCTTCTCGTTAACGGCCGACACATGGAGACAGATGGCTTTCGCAAATGGCTGAAATTCTTTCTGTGGAGTATTTTTGGGTTTCCTGTTAACATGGATGAACCTACAGACTGACCAGAGAAGAAAGAAACTTCCCTGTTCTTTCTGGAGCTGCGAGATTGTTGATTAAACTCAGTTACAACATGATCAGTGAGTCAGTGAGAAGTTTGCATGGTGATAATTCGGATTTTAAATGCTGCTGTTCTCTTGTACAGTAAGAAACATAACTAAGTTTGTCCATCAGGGTCTGTGCATCTTTTCTTTGGCCACACAGAATATTATTGGACATTTTATGATGTCATCTTGAAGGATTTTTTTTAAACAGATCATCAGGGATGCACCGATATGGGAATTATGGGTACACTATGTTGTCAAAAGTATTCGCTCGTCTGGCTTCACACGCATATGAACTTGAGTGACCTCCCATTCTTAATCCATAGGGTTTAATGTGATGTCGGCCCTTTGCAGCTATAACAGCTTCAGCTCTTCTGGGAGGGTTTTCCACAAGGGTTAGGAGTGTTTATGGGAATTTTTGACCGTTCTTCCAGAAGCACATTTGTGAGGTCAGACACTGATGCTGGACGAGAAGGTCTGGCTCACAGTCTCCACTCTAATTCATCCCAAAGGTGTTCTATGGGGTTGAGGTCAGGACTCTGTGCAGGCCAGTCAAGTTCTTCCACACCAAACTCGCTCATCCACGTCTTTATGGACCTGCTTTGTGCTCTGGTGCGCAGTCATGTTGGAACAGGAAGGGGCCGTCCCCAAACTGTTCCCACAAAGTTGGGAACATGAAATTGTCCAAAATCTCTTGGTGCTGAAGCTTTAAGAGTTCCTTTCACTGGAACTAAGGGGCCGAGCCCAACTCCTGAAAACAGCCCCACACCATGATGCCCCCTCCACCAAACTTTACACTCGGCACAATGCAGTCAGACAAGTACCGTCTCCTGGCAACCGCCAAACCCAGACTCATCCATCGGATTGCCAGACAGAGAAGCGTGATTGGTCACTCCAGAGAACACGTCTCCACTGCTCTAGAGTCCAGTGGCGGCGCTTTACTCCACTGCATTCCACGCTTTGCATTGCGCTTGGTGATGTAAGGCTTGGATGCAGCTGCTCAGCCATGGAAACCCATTCCATGAAGCTCTCTACACTGTTCTTGAGCTGATCTGAAGGCCACATGAAGTTTGGAGGTCTGTAGTGATTGACTCTGCAGAAAGTTGGTGACCTCTGTGCACTATGCCCCTCAGCATCCGCTGACCGCTCTGTCATTTTACATTCTGATTTTTTTTTTTTTAATACTTCCTAGCTTCTTATTTTTCCTGCAGTTGTTTAAACAAAACACTAAATGTCTTTTATAATATTTAATGTACATTGTATTTATTGTTATTATTATTATTATTATTATTGTTATTATTGGATATTCTCCTGTAAAGTGGTCCTTTTGGAGCCAGTGAAGTTGTTTTGAGAGCAGCGATATATAAACATTTAAAGAGTAATCTCCAAAATGGGAACTTTACAGCTGAAGGTAAAAATGTACTTAACATTTAATGTAAGTTAATGTAAATGGATTTGGCTCCAAGTCATTTTGGCACATTTCTGTTTAAACATCCATCATAAAATTTTCACGCTGTGTAAAGGACCGTATATTTGAATGATATGCAGTGCATGGATTAAGTGTGTCTGTGTGTGTGTTTGTGTTTCTCAGGTCAGTAAGCAGCCCTCACTATGTCTGATGGGGACTATGATTACCTCATCAAGTTCCTAGCCCTGGGGGACTCTGGGGTGGGCAAGACCAGCTTCCTGTACCAGTACACGGACGGCAAGTTCAACTCCAAATTCATCACCACAGTGGGCATAGACTTCAGAGAAAAGCGAGTGGTGAGTGTCTGTGTGGCATTTCTGTGAAATATATTTTAAAGCACTTAAAACAAAAAGACAGTACAGTAGCAAACATGCAAAACACAAGGCACAAAGGGGGTACAAAGCCCAAAGGGGGTACAAGCACAAAGGTATGAACCGTTCTGCGCCTTAAGAACACGTCATCAGTCAGACGTACACTTTTTCGTAGGACCTTTCTCAAAAACAAATTTAAGAAAAAAACTTAGGAAGGTATTTGGTGCACGAGGCCCGAAGTTCAATTGGTTAAACATGACACGTGGTGCTGATTTTGACCAGAGTGTTATATTCCTGAGATAATGACTGCCCTCCCATCCTGCTGAAGACTGACCATCAGGGCCTCCTCCTCACCATCACCAACCCGCTCTCCTGTTCATTTGTGCTGCAGCACCCTCAATTACATCTCTGTGCCATCCAGATGTACCAGCATTGAGATAGAATGGGACTGTTTCAGCTCACTCCCACTGTTCATAAAGACTCAGTGAGGGTCCGCCTCAGTGAGGGACCGCCACAGTGAGGGACCGCCTCAGTCAGGGACCGCCTCAGTGAGGGACCGCCTCAATCAGGGACCGCCTCAGTCAGGGACCGCCTCAGTCAGGGACCGCCTCAGTCAGAGACCGCCTCTACCGGTGCAGTTTCTAAAGCTTTACCATCCAGTCTTCAGACAGAGATCCTCTTGGTGTCTATTTGGTATTTAGCTTATTAAACTGTAAACACTGTCTGACCAGAGGAGGACGGGTCTCCCTTTGTGAGTCCAGGTTCCTTCCAAGGTTTCTTCCTCCAGTCTGAGGGAGTTTTTCCTTGCCACCGTCACGTCTGGCTTGCTCGCTGGGGGATATATGTTATAACTATATGTTTTCAAACTTCTGTAAAGCTGCTTTGTGACATCATTGTAAAAAGTGCGATACAAATAAACTTGAATTGAATTGAATATTCAACACATCTTACTTACATCCTTTTGTCTGATCAGTTAAAGCTAAAGGAGTGTTTTTCTCTCCGTGTTGCTTTAGAGATGCGCGTGCATCACACAGAAAGCTCTGGATTTAGCATAAATGCAAATATCTGCTGTAACAATACATTCTTTTCACTTGTTCAGTGAACAAACACATTGAATTTCATAAAACAAAGGTAGACATTTAGGCTGTTGCTTAACGAAAAGCCTGGTACCCATATTTCCGAGACATGTTAGGATTTGATGTGTTGATACTTCAAAATCACTCTGCAGATCTCTGGTGTTGTGTGTTTGTGTTCCTTCACCGCTACACGTTTCACTGCACCATCAGACCATGAACTCAGATCCTGCAGGTGTTTTCCCAGACCCTTACGGAGCGGTTAGTTTCTCCCTTTTTCCACCAACCGTGGGAGCTGGAGTGTGAAATAAGCCTTTGTTCCATTCACACATGCAGAAGAGCCTGTTGTAGTCCACGTCATGAGATGTCTTATGTACTTTTTACTGTAAAAGGTGCAAGGCCAGGAGGAAGCCTTCTGTAGTCCCACTGTAAAATCAGGTAATAGAGGGAAAACTGATAAATCATGCTGAATCATTTTGAAATGGAGAGAATAATAGACTGAAATTGCATTGCATTGGAATTCCACCAGTATTTTTTCATTTTAAGGGTGGTTTGGTGGGAAAAGCTCCGTTCTAGAGAAACTTTGCGGTGAAATTGTTCACAGTGATGGTGATGGGAACCAGACGTCCACCTCTAAAAGCTCCCGCATAGAAAGTTCCTACATGAAATGGTTCAGAATACACTGAGATATTGTTTTATATTAGTGTTGCAATAAGATTTACACCTAAAACAATCCATTTTAAAACCCATTCATGACAGAGAGGTACATGCAGGGTAAATTATTCCTTAAAGAAAACATTTTTCCAGATTTTCCAGTATTTCAATCATCAAAATTCCATTCTAAAACTTAGAAGACGTGTGGGTTCTCTGGTGGTTCTCTGATGGTAAATAAAATGTCTATATTTGTGTTGTAGTCATGGCGACCCCTGGTTCCCATCACCACCACTGTAAAGAAACCTGAATCATTTCGCATCAAAACACTGATTTACACTGTTTACAACTCAGTGGTTGAATTATAAATACATTTTTCAAAATCTGTGGAATTCCCCTTTAAACCATATTTCAGAGACTGCGTTGTTGGTGCAGCCTTGCAGGATCGTGCAGGAGTGCATTCTCTGAGTGTAGAAGAACTTGAGCCTTAAGGCAACATAATTTGCTTACTGCATACTTTAACATTCGAAGAGCTTCCGGCTGGGGAAGGTACAGCCAGAGAGGCCGGATAATGTATTTAAATTCAGTTCCAGTAGTTTTCCAGTACAGTTCCAGTTGGCACTGGATTTTTTTGGATACTGAGTGATATATATATTAGTAGTATTAGCACATACTCCATCGAACAAGCAAATTCCCATATTGTTTTTTCCTGAATTTTTTGTTTTCCTGATGCCCACTTAGAGTTTGTACGGTTTTAAGTACCAAAAGTGTCGTCATTCATGTTTACTCGAGCATTTCCAGCCTTCTTCTGTTTTCGTTACTGTGCCTTTAAGAATATGTAAATTAGCTCTGTTCTTATTGGCTCCTCTATATTGTGACTTATTAAAGAGAAGTAGCCTGAAACACTTCCTATAACTTCAGCGTGAGTGGATTTTGAAGTCAGTGTCTCATTGCAGCAGTAAAGGGCCTGATCTGACCTGATCATCTGAGAGCAGAGCTCCCTCCTAAAGAATAAACAAGCTGTTCCTACAAAGCAAACACCAGCAGAAGTCATTAAAACCCCGAGCGAGACCGAGTTAATGCTTTACATTTCAGGCACGTTTGAAAAATGCTTTTCAGAAAGGCCTTGAATTCTATCAAGATATGGACCTCAATCACTGCAGCCCACACGTAATGAATCATGAGCAGTCAACTGGTCACATAGTAACACACACACACACACACACACACACACAAAATATATATATATATGTGTGTGTGTGGCAGGTGGTCAATTCATTCTCTGAGGGTACAAAAAGTTTTATTTTTTTTTCTGATCTTTTTCCTTTTTTTATTTTTTTACATGTTCTGTATGTTTTGTTTTTTTTCTCCCAATTTCTACATTTTTTTTTTCTCCTTTATTCCTCCTTGTAATTTTTGTTTTCTTGTGTGTTTGCAGTTTATTGTCCTCCATCTACACGATGACAGCATATACTAAAACAAATTTGTAATACCACTAATAAATGAAAATTGAAGAAGATATAAGGGCGGGGTGTGTGTGTGTGTGTGTGTGTGTGTGTGTGTGTATTTGTACAAAAATACTAACACTGCTAATGTTAAAGCTAATTGTTGTAATTATGGATTATGCACAATTTATTATTCCAATTGGCTGCTAGTTTTCATTAAAATAAGTTTATTTTTTTTTATTTACCTTTTTATTTTTCTATTATTAAATGGTATGTAATGTGTTATAAACAGAGTCTTTCAGAGTTGTTTGCAGTGGAATTCCCCGTTCTACAAACTAACCGAGTCAGGACTGTTCACAGTGGTGGTGATAGGAACCAGACGTCCACCTCTAAAAGCTCCCTCCCAGAAAGATATTACATGGAGTGGTTATGAATTCACTGCCAGATTATTTTTCAGAGAGAACACTATTTTATCATCAGCATTGCATATACAAACCGATTTTCCACCGCTGTAAGGAAATTTGCCTACAGTTCGTCGTTTTATGTGGTTTTGCTCTGAATGACTTCCCAGTATTTGAATTATGTGGAAATTTCCCTTTAATTGTTCGTCACGTAAAAATTTGACGACAGCTTAAGCGGATGGCTCACTCTGCTGCTGGTGCGGTTTACAGCTTACAGTAAATGTTCTCTTAAAGGTGTACAAGTCCAGTGGGTCTGATGGTACAGCTGGGAGGGGCCAGAGGATACACCTCCAGCTATGGGACACAGCAGGCCAAGAGAGGTGAGAACAGCGGTGCTTTAACTAGTGTCCCACACTGCTTGTTGAGATCTGCTGAGTTACCAGTATGGCTACTTATTGCAATACATAAACATTATTTGCCTTCAAACGCCAACCAGACGAGGTGCTAAGATGGACATTTGACTTGTCACTGGTTTTTCTGGACGCTATAAACACAAACACTATGTAAACACTACAGAAACCGTGTACCTGTACAATGTAAATGTACACCATCATTAGCAGAACGTTTAGCCTTGCCTTGAACGTGGAACTGACGTTCTTTGCTTTGAATGCCGTTACAGGTTCAGGAGTTTGACAACAGCCTTCTTCAGAGATGCTATGGGCTTCCTGCTGCTATTCGATCTGACTAATGAACAGAGCTTCCTCAACGTCAGGAACTGGATGAGTGAGTTTGCCACGAGTGTCTACTACTCCGCCAGATCCTCACAGATGTAAACATTCTCACAGATTTGTACTGCCAGTTCTCCTAGCGGCTCCTGTAGAGGTTCTACTCAGATGACCGATCCCACAGTTGCGTTTATTGCTGTTGCAACTGTGAACCGTCTGACAACACTTATAGAAACTCTTCACTCTTGGTCAAAATAACTACATTCAGAATGTGAAAGGAAGCTGTTAGGATAGACTGGGCATAGTTGTTTCATATGTAATCAAGCCAATGGGCCTCATTCACAAATATCTAAATAAATCTATATAAGTCTTCTTAAAATTGCTCTCGAGAAAAGTCCTGATAAAAAGTCTACCCCAGATTCATGACGTCTTTTTAAACCATGGAACTGTTCTCTCCTCATAATGTATATCGCTGTTGTCGGAAGAAAACCTCTTATCTCCATTTTTGGTGTTTTTTAGTTTTTGACACAATTTGAAAATGCCTGTTGCTTTTTACATTATGTGTGAATTTCATGAAGATTGGACCAAAATAAACGACCCAAACTGACTTGGAAAAAATTCTGGTTCCATTGACTTGCATTAAAAGTAGAGCAGGTTTTTTCCTTCTCCTGTAAAGTTACCATTTTGGAGATCCGAGGTTTTCTTCTGACAACAGCAATATACAGGTCATCATACCCAGTATTGCACAATTCCCAGTGTAGTTTTTGTACAGTAATATAAGAAATTAAAGCTATAATATGTAGTTTTCCCATTTCCATGTATGCAGTTTGTGAGTCTGAGGTAGATAAATAAGGTGCAGGGAACTGTAGAAGACCAAACCCTCTGTGTGATCCAGGGAAGCAGCCGGATGTCTGTTGAAGTGAAGTTTATTCGTTGCGCATGCAGGACAACAGACACCCAGCTAGCCCGTAAGACATTGGGTTAACACAGTTATATAGCTGGACTGATACCGAGATTAGACCCAGCTCATACAGTACAAGTAACAGGTGTGACAAACATGACCATATAGAGGGAACCACAAAAATAGGCAGCCTAAAACACAACCTCAGCAAATGCACAGATACAGAATGTATAACACAGATACAACACGATTCACAACAGTAAATTCCTTCAGTACACAGGTGATAGAATATTGATATACATGTTCCAGGTTATGGAAGATAAGCAGAGAAGATTCTGTGTAGATGCCGTTTGTACCCAGTAACAAATCCCAAATAAGAAAGCACTGGTGAGTGTCAGAATCCTCGTGGAAACTGCGTACGTGGGGTTTTTTCTTCTTAAGAACGGTTGGTGAATGAGGCCCAGTTTTGGTAGATTCTGTTTGATCTTTTCTTTCCTGCCTAGTTCATGTCTTTTGACACAGTCTAAGTTGGGCGTTACGTTGTCTCATTAGATGGAATGGACTTTATGAAGATCGATTTAAACCGAAAAAGGTGTACATCAGCTTATGAATGTCAATTTATTAAAGTGCAAATATAAAAAAGTGAGTTATGCAAGTAATTCAGGGTCTCGGTTCCATTTTCAGATTTTGCAAATGTGTTTTTTCTACTTTTTGTTCGTTCGGGTCAACGTGTACACGCCTGCGGTTCATTTTCCTGTGTGCTGACTTTTGACAGTGTTGTTGCACCTCTCTCAGAATTGTGATTGCACCGCCCAGAGAAGTGCGTGAAACTGGCCACTATGGTCACTTCTGGGTTGTGATTGCTTGATACTATGCACAGTAAAGACCCCATCTTCACTCTTTGTGGGTTTTGAAGACGTGTCATCAGAGTATTTGGTGCAAGCTTGCTAGTAAGAGAGCGCCAGAGTAGAGTGAGGCAGTCATGGGCTGGAGGTTAGGGAACTGGCCCTGTGACTGGAAGGTCCTTGAGTGACACCGACACCGAGCACTGACAGTCCTTGACTGAGGTGTCCTTGAGCAAGACACCTAACCCCCAATTGCTCCCCAGGCGCTGTGGATAGGGCTGCCCACCGCTCCGGGCAAGTGTGCTCACTGCCCCTAGTGTGTGTGTATTCACTAGTGTGTATGTGGTGTTTCACTTCACGGATGGGTTAAATGCGGAGGTGGAATTCCCCATTAATGGTTGTGGGATTAAAAAAGTATCACTTAACTTATTGAGTGAAGGTGAATGGGGCAAAACGACAAAAATGAATAATTTCTGAATTACAGTTTTGCACAAAACCTCCAAATGACCCCTATAATTTAACACTTGCTCAAGAGCGCCTTCTAGCTTCTGACCCACCTAGAAGGCATGGTGAAGTGGCAGTGAATGGGATACAATATAAATACAAATTCTCTGCTAGAACAAGGACTAGCCTTTTACTGTAAAGAGTGTCATGCAGTCATGACCTGGAAGTGACCAAAGATTCGCACACTTTTCTGGGCTGTACAGTTCCGTTTCTGAGAGGTGCAACGGTACCGTCAAACGTTTACACGTAAAAAAAATGAGGCGTGATTTTAGAAACGTATCACAAAGATCGTGGATAAAGTTCAGATCTGTCTTTTCACTTTCATGTTCACAAACAGTAACACATCTACAATTTAGGCTTTACAACTAAGGTAAAGACTTCATGGCACATTGTTTGATTGTGATTCTGTGATTCTGAGCCCTGCAACGAGGCACAAGTTGACCTGAATGAAAAGTATGAAATGTGGGCAGAATGCATATTTACAGTATACACTGTTAGAAATAAAGGTACTTTGCAGGGACATTTTTCATTAATTGAGGTACAAACAATGTAAATGTTCCCTCAAAGGTACAGCAGTGGTTTTAAGGTCCAGTTGTGTGCCTTGTGTAAGTTTCTCCCACTGGAAAAGTACATTTACGCACCTAATGGTTTAGAACAGAACAATAAAATAAAAAGCCTGGAGACAAGGCGGGGTGTGTGGAGTCAGTACAGCTTAGAAAACATCATTTCAGTGGATTATTGTTCAGTTATGTTCCCTGACTAAAGATACCGAGATGTACCTTTGAGGGTACCACCCCAGAGACACTGTCACTGCCCCAGTGACAGTTTCATGCCTTTATTTCTGAGAGTGTGTGAAAATGGGACTGATGCACTAAAATTAATACCTAAACATTTAAAAGCTGATGTTCACCTTCAAATCACAGATCACAAACACACGATAGGTTTCGGCTTCCGTCTAACGTGTGTTTGCCAGTCTTCTGTAGAGCTCATTTGAGGGCTTCTTCACTTGACCAGGTCTTGGTCAGTTGGTCAGTTCACATATTTAAATATCCCTGAATTCAACGCAAACATGTTGAAGATTTGTGACACTTTGCCGTTGTTGTTCCTGGGCAGGTCAGCTGCAGTTGCATGCATACTGTGAGAACCCCGACATCGTCCTGTGCGGAAACAAGTGCGATCTGGACGACCAGCGAGCAGTCAGCGAGGATGAAGCTCGAGAGCTAGCTGAGAAATACGGGTGAGGACCAGTTCAGGATAAAACTCATCAGACAATGCTAAGCTGTTATAGTCCAGTTAGGACTGTGCTAATGGGATTGGGCTAACAGGTCCTGGCAGTTTTCAGCCAGTGCCACTTTAATGTTGTATTAAATAATTCCTATAAGCCTAATCTTTTAAAGGATGCTTAGACTAGACTTACTGTGCACCCAGAAGAGTGATGTAATGCCTGTAGTAAGCTAATGCTCACTAATTCAGTAGTTCAACCCAACAATTAAGCAGCTTGAATTTGACGCTAGACTGACAAACTTCATGTATCATGCTATCATCGTCATGGTTGCTGCTAGCCCTCTGAAGATGTATTCGACTTCAAACGCACACATATCCCTTCTAAGACGCTTCTCCTTCTGGGTCACGGGGGGTGGGGCATGGGGGCTTGCCTGGAGCCTATCCCAGCAGTCATCGGGCGGAAGGCAGGATACACCCTGGACAGGTCGCCAGTCCATCACAGGGCAGACAGACAGACACATTCACACCTAGGGGCAATTCAGAATGTCCAATTGGCCTGACTGCATGCCTTTGGACTGTGGGAGGAAACCGGAGAACCCAGAGGAAACCCACGCAGACAGAACCCTGGTTGCCCGGTCGGGGAATCGAACCCAGGCCCCTCTTGCTGTGAGGCAACAGTGCTGCCTACCACCGTCCTCGACTTCATATAACTAAACTTTTTGTATTATGCAGTGATTAAAAAAGAAAACTGGGATGTGACTTCATCAGTACTGCTTTAGGTACAGGAAACGTCCTAATGGGAAAGTCTGTTCACTCGCTGGCCATCTTAGCAAAGCTGGCGGCCAGTTTTTTCCAGGCAAACGTTGTTATGCTTTGGCTCAGTAACACACGTGAAACATCTTTGTCATGTTATTCTGGCTACAGCACTTATGCAGAGCTCCACAACTGAGGGGGGCTTTTCCTGATTGTGGCGTAGCCATTTAGCTAATTGGCTAAATTCTCTTGAAGGGCTGGACTTTTCCCATAAATAGTGGCCACGTTGAGCATTAATAGCTTCCCCATACATTTTTCAACCAGTGGCCCTTCAGCCCCTCAGTAACATCTCTGGCACTGGTAACAAATCACTGCTACCCTGTTAGCGTTTCATGGTGGGCTGCTATCTGTCTGGAGTTAATCAGCCAACGAAGGATGGAATATGACACTAGGTGGACAAACTTCATCAGTACTACACGCTTAGCCAGAAGGGTTCTATATAGTACGAAAAAGGGTTCTCTGTCTATCTACACAGTCTCGCGTAACTCTGGAGGGATAGCAGGCCACCGTGAAGATGTTATACACAATCATCTACAACATGTTCTCTACACGTCAATCTGAAGAACCGACTCACGATGCAAAGAACCCTTTAATCCTGCAAAGCATTTCTTTTGAGTATTCATGGTTCTATATAGGAACTTTTCTTTACTAAAGTAAATGTTCCTATATAGAACCGTGAATACTCAAAAAACACAGAGTATTTTTAAGCGTGTACTTTGGGTCGAGGAAGGAAATAACTGCTAGCATAGTGGCATCTTCACGGTGGCCGGCTGGCCTGCTGGCCTGCTAGAACCTCTGAAGATGTTAGACTGTATGAAACTAAACCGCTTTATGCAACAGTAACGCAGCCAAAGATGAAAGCCAGATGACACCAGGTAGACAAGTTTCGGTCAGCACTGTTCTGGGTATAGGAATGAAATTGCTGCTAGCATCTTCACGGTGGCCTGCTGACCCCCCTGAAGACATGCTAGATTTCCTCTGAGATGTGTTGCCATGCTGTGAGGTTTGCTTAGAGGGCAGAGGCAGTAGTGTTTGTTTAAGCACTGACCTGCTAATCTCTCAAAACTTGCCAGAATGCCAAGATGACAGACCAGCTCCAGGGTCAATATTTGCTAAGCTGACGCAAGGTACCCTTGTCTCAGCCACATGATCAGCAGAAGGAAGCATGTGTGTTTTAAATGCTTCCATAATCTCGTGGGGATGTTATTTCAGGCGATTGGAAATTAGACTTTGCACGCTTTAAATTCCGTTCGCAGTGGGTCTGAAGAAAAGTATCACGTCCGTTCTCAAGCTGCCCTGGTTAACATGCATAAACACGTAAGTGGGCACCAACCTTTTTGAATATCGTGAAGCACAATGCATACGCTGAGTAGCTTATGAGTGAAATATACACTAGACCAGCGGTCGGTCATCCCGGAGATTCATTCCGCTGCGGAGCTTTGTCCCAGCGCGTATCTAGCTGGATTATGACTCAGAAGAAATGATATCACGTTGTTGATCTTTGCTGTTTGCTTTGGCTGCAGCAAGAATCCTACCTTTCTTTACTTCTTACAGAAGAAAAGACACAACGTGTGAGAGTACATAATTGTGCCTGAGAGGTGGGAGCAGTTTTGGTGCCCTGAATGTGGTCAGCACTTGATCTGCTCACGTTAATTTGAGGGAGAGGTGTGGACGCTGTCTGAGTCAGGCTGTAAATCACGCTGTTGAGAAAGGCATTGAGAAACGCCTGCAGCTGTGATGCAACACGACCCTCCCACCTCCTGGCTTTCATGTTACCTTCTGTAAGAATATGAGCTCAGGGGCTTCACTGTAGGAAAAAAAAAAAGACAGGAGATGTAGTGCTGTTGGTGTACAGTAGTGTGCAAAAGTGTTGGCGCCCCTGGGGAAATGACGTTTTTGTTGACTTTTCTAAGGGAAAAATTTTGACCCGTCTTCAGAGAGCTCAATTAAATGTGTAATTACTGTGTATTTTGCTAACTTTAACATTTTGGACCTGTGCCGGCCATAAGGCAAACCTCTCTGTTTACCGGTCAGGGTACATCCCAACCCTCAGCTGTGGTCATGAGCTTTTTGGTAATGACTGAAAGACAGAGATCACGGATATAAGACGTGGAAATGAGATTATAATTCTACGTAGGGTGGCAGCTATACTTTACTCGATAGGGTGAGGAGCTCAGTCATCCTGGAGGAGCCCAGAGTAGAGCTGCTACTCCTCCACGTTGAGAGGAGCCAGTTGAGGTGGTTCAGGCATCTGATCAGAATGCCCCCTGGATGCCTCCTGTTGGGGGTTTACCAGACATGGCCTACTGGGACAAGACCCTGGGGTTGTCCTAGGACCCATTGGAGGGATTATATCTACAAGTTGGCCTGGGAGCTACTAGAAACTACTTTCTCCCCTAGATAAAGGAGGAAGTTTCGGGGGACAGGTTCGTCTGGGATTCTTTGTTCTTGTCCGGATTAAGCGGTTAAAGATGATGATGATGATGATCATGCGACTTGTGCAAAAGATATGATGTGTTTTATAATGCATGTTATTTTTTACAATACGTTTTTTACAATAAGCTCAGTAAATAAATAGATGTGATGCACTAAAATCTGATTTTGTTAAATAAACTAACATCCGTCCATTTGTGCAGGACCCTTCTTCTTCAATTTTGGAAATTAGAAGGATTTCTGCCGAAAAAATACCATTGTTTTTTTTTTTTTTACAGCAAACAGGTTTTGGGCATTGGGACATGGACATTACTGCTACTGAGTTCTGATTGGTTGACATTGGTTGACTTATGTTCTCATCTGTTGAGTGGTGATTTGTTGCTGGATCAGTAGATTGATCATTCCCTGATCTTAGTCAGATGGAGTTGTTGCCGATGTTGGGTAGTTCTGGGTAGTTCCAGTCTGGAAAGTAAAAATCCTCCCCAGGATTTTGGTCCAACATCCTGAACACCTTTGCTACTGGTTTGCACTTTATAGAAAATCCAGGCAGTTGGAACAAAATTTTCGGGAGGCTTTTTCACTTTCTGGACCCGAATGACCGACGTCTACATTTTTACCCCTCTACTAAACCCCGCCTCTTCTTTTCTGACCCTCTCAGGATCCCATACTTTGAGACGAGCGCAGCTAACGGTGAAAATGTCGCCCGGGCGGTGGAGGTCCTGCTGGATCTGATCATGAAGCGGATGGAGAGATGTGTGGACCGGTCCTGGATCCCCGACGGCACCATGCGCTCCAACGGGCACAGCGGGAGCGAGCTGGTCGAACCGCCTACGCAGGACAAAAGCAAGTGCGCCTGCTAGTGACCACCTGCTGCCCTCTCAGTCTGTTAGCAACCAGCACCATTGCCCTCCTCTACACTTGGATAGATAACACATAGGACAGGAGAAAGTGCCAATAATGTCTTAAGTTGGTCTGGAAACACGGCAGTTAGGCTCCAATCCCACAAATGAATCGATTAGGTAACACAATGGAATACTGCAGCATTTGTCTGCCTGTTTCTGCAGCGTTTGGCCGATTACCACAGACAGTTTCAACACGTTTTCCTGTACTTGTTGACTTGTATGCTTTTATAATAGAAGCCAATGGGCAGATGCTGAATATCCCTACAGTGAAAGCCACTGGGGGCAGATGCTGAAACATAGGCTTCTATTACACATGCATTTCTATATAGTGTTTTTTCTGTTCTTTTACTCAGTTGCTACTAATGCAGGTCCTTCAGACCTGGTGTGACCGGTTTGGTGTGAAATGGTTGATTGCAGAGACTCGGATTTCTTTACAGAGGTGGTGATGGGAACCAGGGGTCACCATGACAACACCACAAATATAACCATTTTATTTACTATCCAGAACCACGGGTGAACCTGTATGTGTCTTCTGAGTTTTACGTGGAATGTTGATGCTGATCGTGCAGACCAGAATAAATTCCCTGCAGAATTTCCGTGCAGGTCTGTTAATGCTGGTTCAGTTGGTCACTCAGCCTGGACATGACTGTGTGCTACAAATGCAGGTTGAAAATGCTGCAGTATTCCTTTAATAGTGAAAAACATTGCGCTACGATTCTCTAGTAATAGTCACCTCACAAAGACCGATGATTGCCATGCAATATTATGTCATACTGATTTCCTGAAGCCATTACCACATGCTGAGCTGGTGGTACTTGCAGCTTTGAACAACACCCAGAGTATTGTAGACCGCCTCTCTGGCGGAGGTTGTGGTTTTCCGCGTGCTGAGTAATCTGCACTTGCTAATGGCTTCTGTAAATCAGCCTGTTTCACACATCACTTCATACATTCTGGCATCATACTATAACGGGCCGACCTGGGACTGGACGCAGGGGGTCTATGTGCATGTGTGTCATCGTTTTATCAACGAGTTGAAAATAAGATAAAATTATAAGAAATTTGTTGGTTTAGGAGTTCAGATTGCTTTATGAAAATAGGCTGCACTCTTAAAAATGATGGCTCTTCAGGTGTGTTTTAGCTAAGACAGTGGTTCTATATAGAACCATGAATACTCAAACAACTCAAGGGTTCTGTGCATCGTTAAATGGTTCTTCAGATTGATGGAGAATGTGCTGTAGATGGAACTTTTTTTTTTTTGAAAATACAGCACCGAAATTGTTACGATGTCAAGCCTGTAACAATAGAAGATCCCTTTTTGGTGATATATAGAACCCTTTTTAAAAAGGTTCTGTTTAGAACCATATAAAACACATTCTCCATCAATAGCAGAACCCTTTTAGGTGCTATAAAGAACCATCTACAGCCCATTTGTCAGTCTGAAAAACTGCAAAAAAAACCCTTTAATCATGCACAGAGTTCTTTGTGTGTTCATGGTTCTATATAGAACCCTTGAAGAAGCATCTTTTTTAAGTGTGTGGGTTTCTGGGCACAGATTATTCGGTATGATAGTCAAGACTAGATGTTCTGCTGAAGATGGGTGGACCTCAGTGTAATCTCTGCCTGGAAGCCCAGCGTTGGGTGGGTTTTTAAATCTGATTGGTGAGAATTCATTTCATTCTTCTTTGTGGCCATTTTAGTGCCTTATTAGTGCATTATTATTATTATTATTTCTGTTTTTCCTCTCTGTGTATAAGATAAGTGCAATTTAGAGACCGGATCTCATGATCTCCCTCACCGTGTCTGTCAGTGAGTGTGTTTACATGCACTTAATAATCTGATAACAGCAGAAAATCAGATGTTGTCAGTAAACCGATCAACGCATTCACACACACTTGAGTAATCAGATAACGGAGAGGCTGCGGGTCTATATGAGTCAGACAGTAATCAGATTTCTGCCTTGCATCCAGCCAATAAACTCCCAGAAGAAGACGTGACCTAAACAAAATGTAGAACTTCATACTGGTTTTTTTTCTTAAAAATATCGACCCACTTTACCTAAAAATATAAACACGCATCATCTAGAAGATGAAGAGTATTTAAATCCTTCATTGCGTGAAGCGTGTAGTGTTTTCCTGCGTCTCGCAGCAACGCGGTTTGCCTATTTCTGGTACCGCCGTCTGTTTTCACGCATGCTCAGACTGAGAAATCCGAAAGAAATCAGAGTAAAAGTTCACAGCACGGAGAAATCTGAGCACTGAGCTCAAATCCAGCCTCTTTATCAGATTTCTTAATCAGATCACTAGACCTGACTCTGATCTATTAAATCAGACTGTGCTGTTTGAATAATCAGATAACTGCAGAAATCTGATTATGACCGGATTATTAAGTGCATGTAAACACGCTCAACGGCTGTGATGGACACTTGGTTTTTTAGTTGTTCTGCTCTATTTAGTAATGTAGCCTAAAACTCTTGAGCACATGAAACATGAAATCAGCAGAGATATTTACGTTAGTAGATGATTGATTGTAGGCTACGTGTGCAGCGATGTATCACTCTCTGCCATTTGTCAGATTTGAGCCCTACCTTCCTTTAAAGGGCCGGTGTTCTTCTTTTGCAGTTCTAAACCAGCACGGAACTGCAGTTTAGTGCTTTTTCCCACCCCAACACACCTAATTCAGCTTGTTAGCTAAATATAGTTTATAATCACCATCAGCTATTGGCTGAGATGTGCTGGATCACAGAAAGCACACAGCAATGCAGCCGTACTTTACAGTAGATTACGGTTCAGTTACATGGTAAACGGGGCAGCGTTGCCCATGAATGCTGATGTTTCTAATCACTCAAAGGTTATTTCCAAAGTGCCATTATGACCAAAAATGTGTGATTTTTGTTCCCAACACTCTTTAAAAAAGAAGACGATGCTTTAGCGGTTCTTTAGTAAAGAAAATCGCTGCTGTCGGAAGAAAACCTCATATCTCCATTTTTGTCATTTTTCAGTTTTTGACATAATTTCAAAGGACCTGTTGCTCTTTACATTGTTTGTAAATTTCATGATGAATGGACCAAAAGAGACGTCCCAAAATGACTTGGAAAGACGTCTGGTTCCATTGACTTGCATTAAAACTAGAGTAGGTTTTTCCCTTCTCCTGTAAAGTTACCCTTTTGTAGATACGAGGTTTTGTTCCGACAGCAGCGAAATGTTTCTATATAGAAAATAACTTTTTTCCCATGATTAAAAGGTCCTTTGCATCACGGAAGGGCTCTTCCGACTGATTCAGAAGTGTTCATGAATGGGCTGTAGCTGGTTCTGTATTTAACCGTTTTCTATATAGAACCCCAGAGGGTTCTTCTATGGTCACAAGCTTGACATCGTAACAGTAGAAGAACCCTTTTGGGTGCTATACAGAACCATCTACAGCACATTTTTCAGTCAAATGCAAAGAAACAAACATGCAAAGGGTTCTTTGAGTGTTCATGGTTATATATAGAACCATGTAAAGAACCCTTGAAGCACCAACTTTTTTTAAGGAGTGAAGTCTTAAGTGCTACGATTTCAGTCTTACCACCTCATGAACGTTCAGTTACATAACGAAGCGTTTATAAAATACTTTCTCAGGATTCATCAATTTAAAAAAGTAAACAACTACTGTCGCTCCTGGGAATGTGTAGAACAGCGGTTCTCAAACTGGGGGCCACAGGAAAGTCTCAGAAGGAGCTTTTTCCAGTTTATTCAATCTGCTTTGGAGATGCAGGTCAAAGTTGTACTTGTTTAAAATTGGTAGATGTTACTAAACAACCGCCCTATGAGGCTCACGTAACGTGCTGTCCATCATAGAACAGGGCCTTTGTGTGTGCAGGTCAGTCAGTCAAGTAGCTTCGGAGAAAGCCAGCAAAGTGGACAAGGTTCTGGTGAGACGTCCTCTGTCAGGCACAGGCCTTGGACTAAAAAAGTGCTGATGTAGAAGACCTGACGTGTGCATTTGGCGCCACTGACCGAGTATTCGAGCGCACTGACCACAAACATGGACCGAAACCTGAAAAATACCTGCCTTATTAAGCACTAAGACGTTGGACACAATCACACATGAAGCGTCTAAACTAATGTATAGTCTTTAACACTGAATCCATGCTAAACACTGTCTCTATGCCAAATATGGAAACCATATTCTATGTTTCAGAAAATAAATATATTTTATTATTTATTAAAATGGCTTCACAAAGCACTTTTTGGTGTGTGGTTCATGTTTTTTTATATTACACATATAGATATTTTTAGTTTCTGCATAATTCAATCACTGAGATGCAAGTCATTCATGAAATGGTTCATTAAAGAGAAACTCTCAGGTGTCTTTACAGTGGTGGTGATGGGAACCAGGGGTCGCCATGACTGCAACACAGATATAGGCACTTTATTTACCATCCAGAACCACCAGAGAACCCACACGGGTCATCTATGGAATGTCGATGATGGTAAAATATTTATAAATCTGGAAAAATACCTTGATTTTTTTGTTGACCACATTGCTCTGTCGTTCCTTTTGGTTTCTGTGTGTATAAAAACGTAACATGTCAAAACGAAAGAAGCGCAAAGCCAGAGCACCAATCAGGGCCCAGCGGTCACTTTGTTTAGAGCTGGTTTTGACCTGTTGGTCATACCGACCCAGTGCAGCACGCGGTTCAACGTCAGCGCAGCAGCGTAAAACTTTGGGAGAGTCTGTTCAACATAAATGATGAACTAACCTAACTTTGTGTAAATAGAGCTCAATATAGAAATATGTCCACATATGCAGTCGAGACTGACGTGGCTTTTTTCTGAATTTCTACAAACACCATTTCATTTTATAGTAAATGAGTTTGGGCTGGTTTATGTTTATGAACAGACGCCTACAGATCAACATAGTAAAGGAGCTCATCTGTGATCCTGAGTTTAAAGCCAGTTTTTATTCAACTTAAACTTGGAACTAAGTTGTAAATAAATCTGAAACTGAAACTTTGCTTGTGTGTAAAAAGTGATTTCAGAGCCACTCGGTTCTCCCTGATGGAAACTGTTTACCTTCAGTGTTTTGTGCTTCTGATCATTTTAATAGACGTCAGCGTCACTAATTAATGACGTTCTATTAAAAGACTGGTTTACCAAGAGAGACGCTGGAGGACTTTCACCTGAAATGAGTTCATGAAGCCAGTCTGGTTATAAAAATGATAACAGGACATCAGAGCCAGAATTCCTCTTTTAGTACTTTTACTTTATACTTAAGTACATTTGAAGGGAAATACTTTAGTACTTTTACACAAGTGGAGGTCTAAAGGGAGGAACTTCTACTTTTACTGGAGCAATGTTTTAATTTGGGTCTCTGGTTTAACTCCAGTACATGATTTGTGTACTTCGTCCACCTCTGATGAACACAGCGATTACATTCTGTTCATCATGATAGTCAGTGCACCGTGGACTCCCAGCCGCTTGAGGGCGACATATTCCTGGAACGTGTGTTCATTTTCAGCGATGAAGGTAGCGAGTAAGTTTAAATGTTTGTTGAAAATGTCGAATAAATTCTTTTAAAAAAGTTATTCTTGGTCACGTCTCGTGGGATTAAATAAGAAATTACGGTAGAGTCATAAGGACGACTGTAAATCTTGTGGAACGAACGCAGGGCCTTGGTGTAGTGGAGAGTTTGTGCAGATCCTGCGATCTACAACTCAGAACAGCTGAAACTGGACGGACGACATGATTTGGAGATCAGCGAATCTGGCCAACGGTCGAGCCGTCGTCTACAGAGAGAGGATAAAAGGTGATTTTTATTCTAATTTCATGACCTGCTCTAATATTAATACGTTTAAACGTCTCTGGTGTCGTTTCCTCCTTTTCTTCTACACTCATAAAAGCATTATTAATAAAGGCTTTGACTGCATTTATAACTATGAGCGCTATATAGAACCATGTCCTGCTTAAATGGTTCTCTGCATGGTGAAGCAGCTCTTTGGATCCATGGTTGGTGCTATGTAGAACTATTTTTAAAATATGCAACATGTTCTCCATCAAGCTAAAGAGCCATTTCATCATGCACAGAACCCTTTACACTGGCAAAAGGTTCTATACAAGTAGAACCATTGCCTTTACATAGGAACCCTTAAAGAACCTTTTTTTTTAGCTTACAGTGCAGCCTGACCTGGATGCTGTCCCTGCTGAAAATAGTCAGAGAAACCAGCTTTCTGTTGGTTCCTGGAGGTGTCCAGTTGCCAGTAATGGTCATTTGTGGTTTCCTGATTGGTTGATATCACAGTGTGAAGCTCATACAGTAAAATGGTTCTTCAAGGGTTCTTTAGTAAAGGGAATGGTCATATAGAACTGGGACATAAATAACTAGTTTATGAAGCGATATAAGGTTCTTTAAAGAACGCTTTTCATGAAATGGCTTAACAAAAAAAGCACCAAAAAGGGTTCTCGTATCTCCAAAATGGCAAGTTTACAGGAGAAGGAAAGACCTACTTTAGTTGTAATGTAAGTCTATGGAACCAGATGTTTTGGGCCGTTTCTTTTGGTCCATTTATCATGAAATTCACACACAATGTAAAAGATAAAAGACACTCAAATGATGTCAAAAACTAAAAAAAAAACGACAAAAATGGAGATATGAGGTTTTCTTCCAACAGCGGCAATATGTTGTCTCATTGGGTGAGGGGGTGGGGTTAGGCTAACTTCCTGAGTAAAATCTATAGTCTGTACCAGGTTGTCTCAAATCCACATCACCTGAGGGCCAGGTGTTCTTCAGGGGGCTCCAGAGGAAAAAAAGTATTGCATGCTTTTCCTCCCACACACACTATGTTGCCAAAAGTATTCGCTCGTCTGCCTTCACACGCATATGAACTTGAGTGAGATCCCATTCTTAATCCATAGGGTTTAATATGATGTCGGCCCACCCTTTGCAGCTATAACAGCTTCAACTCTTCTTGGAAGGCTTTCCACAAGGGTTAGGAGTGTTTATGAGAATTTTTGATCGTTGTTCCAGAAGCACATTTGTGAGGTCAGACACTGATGTTGGATGAGAAGGTCTGGCTCGCAGTCTCCGCTCTAATTCATCCCAAAGGTGTTCTATGGGGTTGAGGTCAGGACTCTGTGCAGGCCAGTCAAGATCTTCCACACCAAACTGGCTCATCCGTGTCTTTATGGACCTGCTTTGTGCACTGGTGCGCAGTCATGTTGGAACAGGAAGGGGCCATCCCCAAACTGTTCCCACAATGTTGGGAGCATGAAATTGTCCAAAATCTCTTGGTGCTGAAGCTTTAAGAGTTCCTTTCACTGGAACTAAGGGGCCGAGCCCAGCTCCTGAAAAACAACCCCACACCATGATCCCCCCTCCACCAAACTTTACACTCGGCACAATGCAGTCAGACAAGTACCGTCTCCTGGCAACCGCCAAACCCAGACTCGTCCATCGGATTTCCAGATGTAGAAGCGTGATTGGTCACTCCAGAGAACACGTCTCCACTGCTCTAGAGTCCAATGGCGGCGCTTTACACCACTGCATTCCGCGCTTTGCATTGCGCTTGGTGATGTAAGGCTTGGATGCAGCTGCTCAGCCATGGAAACCCATTCCATGAAGCTCTCTACGCTGTTCTTGAGCTGATCTGAAGGCCACATGAAGTTTGGAGGTCTGTAGTGATTGACTCTGCAGAAAGTTGGTGACCTCTGCGCACTATGCCTCTCAGCATCCGCTGACCCCACTCTGTCATTTGACGTGGCCGACCACTCCGTGGCTGGGTTGCTGTCGTTCCCAATCGCTTCCACTTTGTTATAATCCCACTGACAGTTGACTGTGGAATATTTAGTAGTGAGGAAATTTCACGACTGGACTTGCTGCACAGGTGGCGTCCGATCACAGCACCACGCTGGAATTCACTGAGCTCCTGAGAGCGACCCATTCTTTCACTAATGTCTGTAGAAGCAGTCTGCAGGCCTAGGGGCTCGGCTTTATACACCTGTGGCCATGGAAGTGATTGGAACACCTGAATTCAATGTTTTGGATGGGTGAGCGAATACTTTTGGCAGTATAGTGTATGAATAGTATAGTATAGTGTATGAATCTGAACTGCAACACACTCATTTAAGCACATCTGAATCTTTGTTTAGTAGCCATTTGTCTGCATTTGTAAAGTCTCAGCGTCTGTCCAGAAGAGGAAATCGAGAAGTTCTGTTCCCTCTAAGAATAAAATTAGGAATTGGGGGATGGATTACCACAAGATCGATTTCATTCCAGACTCGCCTGCTCTGACCTCTGCAGGCTTTTTTCTGAAGTATGAGCCACTGCTGACAGCAGCAAGGTCAAGCACAAAGGTAGCCAGCAATGGGAGGAAACACGGAGTGAGTGTGATTGAAATTGATTGACTTTGGCTTTGGGGATATAGTAACGCAACACCCCTGATCTTCAGTCAGACCCTCAGAAAGTAAAAGCGTGTTCAAAACGTTTGGTGTCAAATGCACAAAAGATGCATTGAAGTCAGTTTCCAGTGTCCTTTGGTTTACATTTGGCACCAAAGCTTTGAAATGTGTCACTCTGTGTAAGTTTGTCTCTGAGAAATGTGCTGTGGCACTGCGAGCCCTCTTATTACCATTCTGTGACGTGGACTGTGTGCTAATGATGTGCTGAGACTATTTTCTTCAGTTTGACAGAGAAAGCTGGTGTCCTTGAGTCGGTTTAAGTGTCTCACAGATGGAATGGAGGTCAAGACTCACACAAATCCTACTGCTCTGAGCCTGAACTCTCATATATATGGATCATTCTAGCAGTGACTGGACTTTAGACCGGAATCGTTTGCTTTGATTGACTGTGTACCTTAATCGTGTAAACTATTTTATTAAAACAAATGATTGAACATTCCGTCCTGTCACTACCAGAACAATCATAACACCTCCAGAACTTTACCAAATGTTTCAGTAGTGACTGTTTCGCTAATTCTTGCTCATTTTGAGCAGAACTCAAAAACACAGCTATACATGCATAAAATCGTCATATTTTTCCTTTAATTTCTTTTCAAGTTTCAAGAATGACAATTCTTAATGCTCCACAAAGATTTTTAGACTTTATACACATTTACTTTAAAACAGTGACATCCTGCTCACCATGTGGCCATGAGGGACAGGGATGCAGAGTGTGTATATACACACACACTCACTGGCCACTTTATTAGGTACACCTTGCTAGTAAAAGGCTGGACCCCCTTTTGCCTTCAGAACTGCCTTAATTCTTCGTGGCAGACTTTCAACAAGGTGTTGGAAACGTTCCTCAGAGATTCTGGTTGGTTATTTGAGTTCCTGTTGCCTTTCTATCATCTGGAACCAGTCTGCCCGTTCTCCTCTGACCTCTCACACCAACAAGGCATTTTCTTCCATACAACTGACCGCTCACTGGATATTTCCTCTTGTTTGGACCGTTCTCTGTAAACCCTAGAGAAAATCTGTGTGAAAATCCCATTAGATCAGCAGTTTCTGAAATACTCAGACCAGCCCGTCTGGCACCAACAACCACGCCACGTTCAAAGCCCCTTAAATCCCCTTTCTTCCCCGTTCTGATGCTCGGTCTGCACTTCAGCAAGTTGTCTTGACCACCTCTACATGCCTAAATGCACTGCGTTGTGGCCGTGTGATTGGCTGATTAGCTATTTGTGTTAACAAGCAATTGAACAATTGAACATGATAAAGTGGCCGGTGAGTGTATATGTGTATATATATATATATATATATGTATGTATGTATGTATGTATGTATGTATGTATGTGTACATGTGTTAGTTATATATCGGTCCTCTTGGAAGAAAACCTTGTATCTGTTTTTGTTGTTTTTGACATAATTTGAAAATACGTGTTGCTCTTACACATTACACATTGTGTGTAAGTTTCAAGATAAATGGCCTAAAATGACTTGGAAAAAAATCTGGTTCCATTGACTTACATTAAAATTAAAGTAGGTTTTTTCCGTCTCCTGTAAAGGTTACCATTTAGGAGATACAAGGTTTCCTTTTGACAACAGCGATAAATTGGAAAATAAATAAATAACGAAATTCATTTTGCACAGACCACATGTTATCTAAATTTTTTAGTATGCACAATATGTAAAATGTGTGGAAGTGTTTTCTCTCTAGAGGATTTTTTACCTTCTTTCACTTAGAACGTCAACAGTCATCAACACACAGTCGTAAAGGAGTGGGCTTTACATGCACAGGAAATATCGGTGCTGTATTATGAGTATTATTAGAAACTAAAAATAGCAATAGACAAAATGAAGTGTTTTCTGTTACCATCAGCAGTTTTAAAATCTTGTTATTTCCAAAATTCAGATGGACACACATGTGGTGGTGGACAGTGTACCAGTTGAAATTCTTCCTCTAGTATTTTGTCATAATCGTTATTCCTGTTCACAAACAAGCTCAGATAACGTGCCGGACAAACAGCACGAACAAGACTGGCGTTATCCTGTTTAGCTGAACGGCTGACATGGACAGTCAGCTGCACCAGACAACGCCACTGCCTCGGTCTCGACGGCTTGACTACAAAACAAGCCATGGACCAACTGGTACTGAGGCTCCAGTGACTGGAATATTTCCCAAACTCCAGGATCGATTTCACTCCAGACGTGATATTTGCTCTTATAGGAAAGCTGAATTCATCGTTCATTGAAATAAAGTGGCGAAATAAAGGCCTGACATCAGAAACGTGTCGGCTGATGTAGGTCATCAGAGGGAAGAGTGCTGAGTGGAGACGGCTGCGTAACTCACCTCACCTTTATTTCTTTCATCTCTGCAGCTTTTCAGAGTAGATATTACTGCGTTCTGTCGGCAGGTGAAGAGGAGAAACTGAGGAACGTTGAGGAGAAAGTTCTGCGTCTGATTTGACTGTATGATGCATCACTGCTGAGAACAATAGACAGAAAATAAACACAGTATGTGTGTGAGAGTGAGGGGGGGGGGGTGCAGAGGGAGAGAGAAATGGAGAGAGAGAAGGAGAGACCGGGTGGTTAGAGAGAGAGAGAGAGAGACACACACAAATGGAGGGGGGCAGAGGGAGAAAGAGAAAGAGAGAGAATGGGAGAAAGAAATAGAGGGAAATGGGGGGGTGCAGAGGGAGAGAGAAGGAGAGATAGGGTGGTTAGAGAGAGAGAGGGACACACAAATGGAGGGGGGCAGAGGGAGAAAGAGAGAGAGAGAGAGAGAATGGGAGAAAGAAATAGAGGGAAATGGGGGGGTGCAGAGGGAGAGAGAAGGAGAGATAGGGTGGTTAGAGAGAGAGAGGGACACACAAATGGAGGGGGGCAGAGGGAGAAAGAGAGAGAGAGAGAGAGAATGGGAGAAAGAAATAGAGGGAAATGGGGGGGTGCAGAGGGAGAGAGAAGGAGAGATAGGGTGGTTAGAGAGAGAGAGGGACACACAAATGGAGGGGGGCAGACGGAGAAAGAGAGAGAGAGAATGAGATCAAGAGAGAAAGAGTGGGGTGGTTAGAGAGATAGAGAGGGGGAGAGAACGGGAGAAAGAAATAGAGGGAGATGGGGAGGGGGTGGTTGGAGAGAGAGAGAAACAAACGGAGGGGGGCAGAGGGAGAAAGGGAGAGAGAAATAGAGCAGGAGGGAGAGATAGAGGGGGAGAGAAAGAAAGACAGGGTGGTTAGTGAGGGGGAGAGATAGAAATAGGGGATATACAGAGAGAGGGAAGGAGGGAGAGAAAGACAGATGGATAGAGAGGAAGGGAGAGAGAAATAGAGGGCAGGAGAGACAGAGGGGGTGGTTAGAGAGGGGGCGAGAATGGGAGAGAGAAATAGGGGTAAATACAGAGAGGGAGAGAGATAGAGAGGAAGGGAGAGATAGAGGAAGGAATAGATAGATGGAAATAGATGAAAGGAGAGAGAAAGGGGGATAGAGAGAAGGGGAGAAAGGAAGCACGACAGGGTAACAGGAGGAGATAGAGAGACAGGGAGAGTTAGACAAACAGGGAGACGGAGGAAGGGATAAATAGATGGAAATAGAAGGAGGGAGAGATAGACAGAAAGAAATAGCTGAAAGGAGAGTGAGAGAAGGGGAGAAAGGAAGAGAGACAGGGAAACAGAGGAGGAGATAGAGAGACGGGGAGAGTTAGACAAACGGAGACTGAGAGAGGGGGAGATAGAGAGGGAGTGACAGGTTGGGGTGTGTGTGTGTGTGTGTGTGTGTGTGTGTGTGTGTGTGTGTGTGTGTGTGTGTAATGGTCTGTAGCAGATGAAGGACAGAAGTTCGTCCACTTAGCAGCGATAAAGCAGCTGGCTTACTGAGGGGGCTGGACATGAAACCATTAGCCTGGTGTCACCATCAGGAAAAATCCCTTTTCTGCACGATTCCAGATCTTTTCTATGGAAGCCTGTTCCCACCCAGGAGAGGAGGTGTGACTTCACATCTCAGAATAATTACTTTCCCAAGATTCTGAGATACTATGTCGAAATATTGAGTTAATGTCAAGAAAAAAAAGTAATTTCATGATATCCAGTCATTATTATGACTTTTACAAGTCATTATTTTTAGGAATATAAGCGTTTTGACCATCAGCATTTTGAATAAAATGTCATTATGCAGAGATACAAAGTCAAAACATAAAAATCCTGCATGGAAACACTGTTAGAAGTGAGAACCTGTTGTCTCCATCTAACCAACTTCTTTCAACCTCTTTCATTGTCTCAGTAGACTACATGCGGTGTGTTAAGGACTGTTTTTGTACATAAACCCACACAAATGTTATAAGCTGACTTCTAAATAAGCACATAAAAATGCAGTACAGTGGGTCTTTTAAAGAAACTCATTTAAAGAACTTCATTTCACAGAAGGAGTGATCCTGTTCTAGTTGTGGCCAGAAGATGGCGGCAGTGCGTGGTCCAGTCTGGGGTGTGGCAGTAACACTGGAAAAGAGGAGTGAGGATGAGGATAAATGTGTTTGAGCCAGACGTCGATCAATAAATCTGTCGTTTTCGAGTCAAGGCTGGCCGTTTGGCAGAGGAAAGGGTTCAGAAAGATGAAATAAGAAGGAAATGAATGGCTGAAAATGAAGCGCTGCACATGTTTGTCCTGTCAGTGCACATAAAACGCTTTACACCCACCAGCATGAGTAACAGCACTAAACACCATCTTACTGAAGAGAATTACAGCGGAGGCCACTAATGGGGGACCGCGGTCCAAGTCCGGACCCAGACGCTGTCCTATGTGGACCTGGGCCTGTAACCGATAAACTATGGAGAATTATTTAATTTGGATGGGGCGGTCCTGTTTTAATGGGCGTGGCTTTTCTAGCCTTTACAGTAGCTTTAGCAGCTGGAGACTCACAGACCAATCGCATTTGTAGTAAATATCACACGTGACGCTACTCAGCCAATCAGTGAGCACAAGGCGGGACAGGGAGGGACAAGGCGAGAAACAGCAGTCGGAGAAGAAAGTGAGTCAGAGGGAAGTTATTTCACATGCTGTGCTCTAAAAAGTACGGAGCCCCACTGGTGACATCCTGTATAAATAAAAATAAAGCGTGGCCACGACTTTGTAAGCTGCAATCTCGTTCCCACACCTCACTAAGTCGTGGCCATGCATTAGGGTCTCGTTCTCATGCCTTACAAAGTCATGGCCACGCATTAGGATCTCGTTCCCATGCCTTACTAAGTTGTGGCCACACATTAGGATCTCGTTCCCATGCCTTAAAAAGTCATGGCCACGCATTAGGATCTCGTTCCCACGCCTCACTAAGTCGTGGCCATGCATTAGGATCTCGTTCCTATGTCTTACTAAGTCGTGGCCACGCATTAGGATCTCGTTCCTATGCCTTACTAAGTTGTGGCCATGCATTAGGATCTCGTTCCCATGCCTTACAAAGTTGTGGCCACGCATTAGGTTCTCGTTCCCATGCCTTACAAAGTCGTGGGCACGCATTAGGATCTCGTTCCTATGCCTCACTAAATCGTGGGCACGCATTAGGATCTCGTTCCCATGCGTTAATAAGGTGTATTATTACCACGTATTATTTTTATTTATACAGGATATCACCAGCTGGGCTCCGTAAAAAAATTGCTGGAAATGTGACTGAACTGGCCTTTATTTGATTTGATATTCAGCTGTCGACTGTATAAGATGCTGATATTCCTACTAGGCTACTCCAGTAAACAGTGTATGGCGCTGAGTCATAATCAGGTCTTTTTCTCTAACTGGACCTTATTGAATTTTAATTAAAGACCCCTGGACTACAGGATCTGATTCGGCTGTTTATTGTCATGTTTCATCAAGAAACTCGCTGCGGTTCCATTAAAGGGCCCCTATCATACAACGTTCTTGCTTTCTTCTTCTCTCTCTGAAGTTTAGTTTTCCTGTAATCGTAATACAATTTTCAACCTTATATTCCACAGAATGAAACAGCATGTTTTTGTTTCTGCGTCCTCGAGACTGATATGTGTCCTAATGTTCCTGCCGTTTGAACGAGAGTGAGCCCACCTCCCTAGGCCGAAGCTAACGTACTAGCTCCAAGCTAACATGCTAACCACGAACTAGCTCGCTATACCGTCATAGCATAACTCTTCGAAATGCAGGGCCACTCTGCATTAAAATGTATTTTGGCTAAAGCTGTTGCCCTGGAAATAAGCATTACATTTGCAGAAATGGCCCTGGTTTGAGTTGGCATCAAACTCTCTGTTTAATATTCTAGGACCTTCATCCTCCTCTACAGAGAGCAAAGCTGCTCTCAGATCAGTATAATCAGCGCAACTTTTCCTCAACGCCAGTTCTAATCAGCCTCGTCACCCCTGCAGGGAGTATCAGTTTCACTGGCCAAAGAGCAGAAAACAATATTACTGTCAGCCACAGACAACGGTCATCCTTCATATTTAGAAGAATAGTTTGAAGAAAAAACTAAATTACATTACACAGTTACAGTTATCCCCTCAACCCTAAATGTAGTTCATCAGCAAAGGCATGTCTGGTAGACTTCCCATACAGAAAAGAAAAAGTTGGACATGCACCCCTGATTAAATGACACCACACATCTTTCACTGGGGACATCCATAAATATGACATCTTTCTGCACAGTTCAGTGCACGTTCTCTAAAAACAAAGTATATTTGCCACAATGCACATTTTGTTTTATTTTACCCTAGTATGTTAAATTCACCAAATAATTAAAAGTGTTTATTGAAGAAAAAAAATGATGTTCCTTATAGAGGATGTGTTAACTTATTTACACAATCTACAAAACGTGTCGTTTGACCAGGGTGCCAAAACTTTTGCACACGACAATATATATAAAGTTTATGTCTCAAATGTATGGAAATTGCCCTTTTTTTTTTTTTTTTTAATGTACCTGGAAAGAAACCATCTACAAACCTCAGTTTGGGACAGTATGTGAAATGCCCTTTAGAAAAAACAGAAAGCAATTTAACTTTAATAGCACTTGACAGTCATTTCAGGATGAAAGACACAAACTAATCCAGTTTCATGCAACTGTACAGGGAGCCAATTTCATCATATCTTGCACTTTTTCAATCTGAGACAGGTCTGGACTGCAGGCAGCCCTGTCTAGCTCAAGCACTCTCTGATGCTATGTCATGTAGCTTGGTGTTGTTATACTAAAATAAGCATGGATGTTTGGGGACGGCCCCTTCCTGCTCCAACATGACTGCGCACCAGTGCACAAAGCAGGTCCATAAAGACACGGATGAGCCAGTTTGGTGTGGAAGAACTGGACTGGCCTGCACAGAGTCCTGACCTCAACCTGATAGAACACCTTTGGGATGAATTAGAGCGGAGACTGTGAGCCAGGCCTTCTCGTCCAACATCAGTGTCTGACCTCACAAATGCGCTTCTGGAAGAGAGGTCCAAAATTCCCATAAACACACTCCTAACCCTTGTGGAAAGCCTTCCCAGAAGAGCTGAAGCTGTTATAGCTGCAAAGGGTGGGCCGACATCATATTAAACCCTATGGATTAAGAATGGGGTGTCACTCAAGTTCATATGCGTGTGAAGCCAGACGAGCGAATACTTTTGGCAATAAAGTGTATCTCCATGCTAAGTAGCGCACTAGAAAGGCCCATTACTAGTTAGCTACATTAGCCTCCTAGCTCCAGTACAGCACAGGCACCAAACATGTCTCAGCTGATTGATTGCATTTGTGGTAAGAGGGGAAACTGCAGGAGAACCAGAAGTGCTTTAGAGCTAAACTACAGTGTAAATAACTGTCTGTTTCGCTCTCTGTCTTTGCTGGTTAGCCTTATCTCTCTCTCTCTTTTGCTCTCTCACTCACTCTCACTTTCTCTCTCTTCCTGTTATCAACAACTAACCACTGAATAAATAATATTCGCTCTAAAATCAGTTCAGTCTGAACAAATCAAAGTTAGTATACAATATTAATCCAGTGCTCTGTCAGAAACACAGCCTGCAGCCCACCTGCGAGTAAGTGCTTGTACCTACAAGCCGTCTCTGCTGAAAAAGTACCATTATGGTCAAAACCTAATGATTTTGCTTTGTAATAGGAATTGGCTTAATGTTGTCACACTAGAGACCACTAGTTTCCTGTAGAACACCTTTAGATCCTGTTAAGAAACCAACAAATGACTTTAGAATCAGCCATTGGTCTCCTGGTCAACTATTAGGATCATTTACATTATGATACGAACTCATTAAAAAAGCCAACGCACACTACAGAGTCAGAGTTTAAAGCACATTTGGGGCTTTTAACCGATTGAACTTTAGACTAAAATCACGTTGCTTTGAGTGACCCTGCACATTAATTATGTTCATTTTATTAAAGGATTTAACATTCTGTTTAGTCGCTACCAGAACAATTATAAAACTACCAAACTTCGCACAGTGTTTCAGTAGTGACTGGTTCGATAGTGACAATTTTAGCTCATTTTGAGCAGAACGCAAAAATGCTTGTCAGTACATGACCAGCAAACACAGCTTTGAACATTTTTTTTTATAAAACACAAAAAGTTAACTTATTTCCAGAAAATCTGTTTCAGTAGTGATAATTCTTAATGTTCCACACTGATTTTCAGACTATGGGACACGTACCTCAAAACAAAGGGATCTAACTGCTCGCCATGTGGCCATGAGGGACAGGGATGCAGCCTCACTTTCTGCTCTAAAATGCAGGGGTGTGGCTAAAATTAAGCCTTGATTACGGGCTAAAACTTTCGTTCATGGCATGATATTCGTGATAAACCTAAATCTTTCAACTTTAATTTAAAAGTCATCAATCGCAACCGTCTAAGCGTTGGCCGTGTCATCAGGAGATCGCGAGTTTGATCCCTGGTGATGCTGCAGCCGTCCGTAGCCCGGAGTCCAGAAGAGCACAACTGGCCTCGCTCTCTCTGGGTGGGTAGGATGGACCCCCTTCTCCCCCTATCACTCATAGCGGTACTAGTCAGTGCAGGTGTCTGTTACCTCCGAGCACGTTCGGCTGTCCAGAGAGCGGCAGTTCGAGAAGAAGCAGTGGCTGGTTTCACAGGTCTCACAGGAAGCCTGTGCTGCCTTCACCCTCCTAGCACTGGTAGTATCGTAAGATTGGGGGAGTCCTAAGTAGCAGGTGGATGGGGTTCCCCCCACCCCCACCCAAATAAAAACATTAATAAATCATTAGAATAAAATAATAATAATAATAATAATAAAAAGACAATTTTCACTTTTTAAATTTAAATGTATGAAATGTCAGGATTAGGGTTTGGGTCAGGATAACAAGACCTAGTATATGTTTATCTTATTATCTCTGTTAATACCTTGGGATTAAATAACCCTTGTTGTCACGATTGGCCCCTCCCAGTCCTCCATGTGCTTTTGTTTTGCTCCCATTTTTTTCCTGGTCCTGCCCCCTTGTTTCCAGACCCTGCCCTTAAATTGTACCACCTGTGTTTATCACCTGTGTCTTATTAACCCTCGTTGTCTCTGTATTTAAGCCCTGTGTTTTTCCCTAGTTGTTTTGCTGGTCTTTGTAGTGTATGGTATCGTTTGGTGTTACTGAGGCTGCTGGCCTCTGTTATTTTTCCTAGTCTCTGTTTTTGAGTTTAGCCTGTTTTCCTTTTTGTCATGTCTGTTCCCCAATTTATGCGTGTTGGCTCTCTGACCCTGGACCGTTTTTTTGACCCTGTGAATGGATTTGCCCCTAATAAATCTCGTTTCTCTTAGCGTATACGTCCACCTCATCATCGCTCCATGGCGTTACACTTGTATACATCTAAATATCTAATATCACTGGACTTTTGCATTGTTATGCATGCTGAACTACTGAGAAGAGCAAGAAATCTTTTCTGCTATTTTGTGATTCTGTTTTTGTATTAAAACGCTGAAATTGACGTGAGGGGTACGTACTGTTTCGGAAAGGTGCACACAGAAGCTCAAGGCTGACTGGCGCTGGAGTGATCTGCTGAAATTGTGGTAGAGGAAGGCTGAGGTGGAGTGTTTTGTGTCTCTTATCTGTAAACGGCTGCGTTCTGTGGAGAATGTAATCGGCCCTCAGTCTCAGACAAAGAGAAACGACGAAGATGTTAACAAAGCCTGGGCTGCTTTCTCTGTGGTATCTCTCAGCAGCGAAGGCAATGAGGCCACACGATAGTGATTGTATTGGTAATGCAACTAAACCTAACACGTTAGTGGACACTGAAAGGAATAGTTTGCGTGAAATGTCACATTAAAGTTCCCAAGACAGGTTTATTGTTGCAAACCATGTCCGATTGATTAGAGGGACCCTCTGGCCAAATTCAGAACTTCAACGACCGCTATGTCTCTTATACGGGTTTACTAGTGTCTTTCAGCGATGCTGCAGAAGCCCGAGATATCCCAGTTTAAAGATTAGGAAATTCTCTTCTGGTGATGTACCTGGGAGGTGGGAAGAACTTGGGACTTGGAAAAAGATTGAGCACTTTGCAGCGGATATTTAAGCAGAAGTCGTTTGAAAAATGGTTAATATCACGTCTGTATTTATGCCCTGTGATGGACTGGTGACCTGTCCAGGGTGAATCCTGCCTTCTGCCTGATGACAGCTGGGATGCACTACAGCAACCGCCATGACCCAGAAGGAGAAGCAGCTTAGAAGATGTGTGTGTGTGTGTGTGTGTGTGTGTGTCTGTATTTATTAGCCTCTACATCAGCAGCTATGCTAGCAGTCTTTATTATCACCTCAAATTTTGCATTAAGCATGCTTGGTATTGTAGTGAGAGACAGTTGTGAATTCAATCTGTCTGATGATACTGTGGGATGCAGTGTCACTGCTGGACTGAGAACAGTCCACCAACCAAAAATACCCAGCCAACAGCGTCCTGTGACCACTGATGAAGGACTAGAGGATGACCAACACAGACTGTGCAGCAGCAGATGAGCTGTCGTATCTGACTTTACATCTACAAGGTGGACCACTGAGGTAGGAGCGTCTAATAAAGTGGACAGTGAGTGGACACAGTGTTGAAAAACTCCAGCAGCACTGCTGTGTCTGAACCTCTCGCACCAGCACGTCAGTGTTACTGCAGTGCTGAGAATGACCCACCACCCAAATAGCACCTGCTCTGTGAGGGTCCATGGGGGTCCTGACCACTGAAGAACAGGGTAACAGAGTATCAGAGAAACAGATGGACTACAGTCTGTAACTGTAGAACTACAAAGTGCAGCTATACAGTAAGTGGAGCTGATAAAGTGGACAATGAGCGTAGAAACAAGGAGGTGGTCATGATGTCATGCCTGATAGGTGTGTGTACGTTTATGTGCAATTTTAGGTCTCGCTGATTTAACGCTGCAGTTTCCCTTTGGGACTTCAATTGTATATTCATCTTATGGATGCTTAGGTGTCGGAATTAGATGGAATGAACGTCCCTGCTGGCATCAGTGCTACAACTAAAGAAGCAGACTATCAGAAACGTCTTGGCTGATGAGCTACATTTGGGACTTTGCTGGGCTCTTCTGTTAACATTCTTTTGTGACAAGACTGAAGACAGGACTGTGTGGTTTGGACCCCAAGATGCATGTTATTCATCTGAACATCCATAAAACATCAGAAATTGGTCCAGGCTTGCACACACAGCTGACTGGATTCTTTCGGTGTCCTCATCTGCTGAATGAATTACACCGCGGCCTTTTAAAATTGGACAATATTGCAGCTTCGAGCTCTAGCGTTCTAAAATATGACCATCTCGACTCGCTATACAAGCCACCCAGGAAGGCTGCACAATGCATTCATTCACTGTTATTACAGCAGTATTGGATTCTGCTGTGTTTTGTGAACAGGTTGCCGTATAAGGCATTGATCAAATGAGCGTCCTTACAAGTCAGAGTAATGACTGAAGTGTTGCGTGCAGCTGCAGGAAGATAAATCTCCCAGAAAATGCTTCCTTCTTTAATCTTTGGTTCCTCTGGTTATTTTCATGAGAGCTCGACTATCACCTGTATCCTCTTATCTCTGAGTGAGTGTCAGAGAGAGAGAGCCTGACTGAGGATGTTTCCCACCTCACTCACAGCCTGTGGTGTTAGAATGACAGTCAAGCCTGTTTTACATGCGGGTGTGGATTACTAACCAGGAAACCTCAAGATAGGGTGCTGTGAAAATATTTTTGCACCCTTCCTTTGTCACAGTGAACACATTTAGGCCTTTATAGAAAAGAGGGTGTATATCTTTAGTATTTGATTTATTTAAGGGAGGAAATTTACATCTGTTTATATCTATTTATATCCATACAAATACATTCGAATGCAAAAGTTCGGGCGCCCCTCGTCTAATTGCTTTGGTCTTCTACAGAGAATGATCTAAATCATGAATAATGATTATCTAAAAATGAAAATATGGTCAAAATACTCACTTGTGCACACAGTGTATATATAATTTATATATATATATGTATGTATATAATATATGTATGTCTATGAATTGTGCCATAATTTTTTTTAAATTTTTTTTATTTAGTTTCACTTAGAAAAAAAAACAAACCGTAATCTGACAGGGTGTGTTCAAGTTTTTGCATATGACTGTATGTACTTAAGCACAAGTATGAAAAAAAAGAATCATATTCTGTTTGTTAATGACATTGGCTTTGGAATCATGCTGCATTCATGACAACTGGGAGCTTGGAATTTTCCAACCTGGAATCTCCTGCTTCCCACTTAAAAGCGTTCATGCAAATTCAGCTGTTGAAAAAATGATACTTACCATAAGATAGCACCTGGTGAGATAGCCCACCTGCTGTGTGAGTATAAAAAGCTTATAAAAGCGGGTTTGAAAGTGGATGTAGGCTATGACAGTTCACCACTAACAGTGCCGAAAGCAAGCAGCCTGATCAAAAACCCTGCATTGACATTATACACATATATAAATATCGTATCATACACAAAGTTCTTTATATTTAGAAATGCTTAAAACATGCTGTTACTTCTTATAGCGGCAATAGGTGTGATAGTAACACACTTGCTACCTGTAGTCATGCTGTATTTCTAGCAATTTCATTTTCCAATGAATTTCCCAATGAAAAGGGAACGGACATGATTTTGGGGGGATGACACTGTCTTGCAACCAATCAGATAAGAGTTTGTTTATTTCTTGGTCTTTATTAACGTTGTGTAAGTTGGTAGTGGCCAGATTTGGGTTAGTTTAAGGCCCAGTTAAAGCTCAAGCTGGAACTGAGGGAGATAGAGTCCCACACAAACACATCAGAAGACTTCTCATGTAGCTGGAATTACGGTGCTTTTTGCCACGTGGCTGAAACTATTCTTTGCTTAACCCTTTAAATTGTCAGGGTCCACCGGCAGGCCCAACGTGTTATTGCATGCCCCTGTCGTCCCTGTAGTTACTGAATAATAAGCCTTAGTATGTAATAAGCCTGGATTTTGATGGGTTAAATGAATATTTGGTGTAAACATGAGACACTGTTTATTAATCTTGAAATGCAAAGGTTCAAAAGTTGCCACTAATCAAAGCAAACTAGCGGGGGACACTTAGCATGATTATGCTAAGTGGTGCATGCTTTGTTAGCAATACCATAGGCGCTGATTAGAGGTGATTAGAAGTGGCACTGAAGAACCAAAGTACTCATTACAGGTATGAAAGGCGCCCCAGAGTGTGTGTGTGGGTGAGATGGAGCAGGGTAGTGTGTGTGTGTGGGGTGGGATTAGCCGTGCTCTGCTGAGGTGGACGGTGTGAATATGAGAGTGCTGAGCGTGCGCTGAAGCCTGAAATGATCTGTGTGGTCACTCTAATCTCTCAGAGCAGAAAACCTTTTCACAGTCAGTCTCGCTGTCAGTCACACTCATGCACTCGTTCTCCATCCGTCCTTTTTGGAGAGGGAGTTACATCTTGCCGTGTGCAGAGCTAAACTATATGACTGTAGCGTGGTGTTAAGCCTTTGAGTGATAAGTGCAGTACGTCACTGCGGTTCACACCTTTAGTCATGTTTTGCTGAAAACGCTACAATGTGGATGGAAAACGCAACTCTTTGTTTTATTACACCAGAGACAAAGCAAGGTGTTTTGAGTTGCGGCTGGGGAAAATTTAAGCAGCATATCGCTGTTGTCGGAACAAAACCTCATATCTCCATTTTTCTCGATTTTCAGTTTTTGACATCATTTGAAAGTGCATGTTGGCCTTAATATTCTGTATACATTTCATGAAGGATGGATCAAAATAACTGGCCAAAAATGACTTGAAAAAAAGTCTGGTTCCATTGACTTACATTGAAAGTAATGTGTGTTTTTTCCTTCTCCTGTAAAGTTACCATTTTGGAGAGGTTTTGTTCCGAGAACAGCGATATACATGACATGAATGGTGATCATATGCAAAATGATTTGCCTTTTTTAATTTGAATTTTTCTATACTTTACATGAAACGGCCATGCTATAATATAGCAAGAGAGTATACATATAATTGACATATCAAACCACTGATCACAGCCTGATTTCTCTGTTCTCTCTACTTTTAGACGAACTGTATGCAAATGAGCTGAGTGGCATCCAGTCAGATTGTTCGTATGTAGTGCAGTAGCCCGTGTCATGCTCTGAGATTCAACACAACAGAAATAAAACAGCTGATAAAAATTTAATGTATTTAAAGCATAAGATATATGTATTCAATATCTCACAGAAGTGAGTCCACCCCTCATTTCTGCAAATCTTTTCATGGGAAGACACTATAGAAATGAAACTTGGATATACGTTAAAGTGGTCATTGTGCAGCTTGTATAGCAGTGCAGATTTACTGTCCTCTGAAAAGAACAATACACATGGACATTAATGTCAAAACAAGTGAGTCCACCTCACAGTGAATGTGTCCAAATTGTGCCCAAAGTGTCAATATTCTGTGTGACCACCATTATTATCTAGCACTGCCTGAACCCTCTTGGGCATGGAATTCACCAGAGCTGCACAGGTTGCTACTCGAATCCTCTTCCACTCCTCCATGATGACGTCACAGAGCTGGTGGATGTTAGACACCTTGCGCTCCTCCTCCTTCCGCTTGAGGATGCCCCACAGGTGCTCATTTGGGTTTAGGTCTGGAGACTTATTTGGTCAGTCCATCACCTTTACCTTCAGCAAGGTAGTTGTCATCTTGGAGGTGTGTTTGGGGTCGTTATTGAGTTGGAAAACTGCCATGCAGCACAGTTTCCGAAGGGAGGGGATCATGCTCTGCTTCAGAAGGTCACAGTACATGTTGGAATTAATGTTTCCCTCAATGAACCGCAGCTCCCCAGTGCTGGCAGCACTCATGCAGCTCCAGACCTTGATGCTACCACCACCATGCTTGACTGTAGGAAAGAGACAGTTGTCTTGGTGCTCCTCACCAGGGCACCGCCACACATGCTGGACACCATCTGAGCCAAACAAGTTTATCTTGGTCTCATCAGACCACAGGACATGGTTCCAGTAATCAGTGATCTTGGACTGCTTGTCTTCAACAAACTGTTTGCGGGCTTTCTTGAGTGTCAGCTTCAGAAGAGGCTTCCTTCTGGGAAGACGGCCACAAAAGCAAGGTCCATAAAGACATGGATGAGCGAGTTTATTGTAGAAGAACTTGACTGGCCTCAACCCCATAGAACACCTTTGGGATGAATTAGAGTGGAGACTAGGCCTTCTCGTCCTACATCAGTGTCTGACCTCACAAATGCGCTTCTGGAAGAACGGTCAAAAATTCCCATAAACACACTCCTAACCCTTGTGGAAAGCCTTCCCAGAAGAGTTGAAGCCAAAGGGTGCGCTGACATCATATTAAACCCTATGGATTAAGAATGAGACGTCACTCAAGTTCATATGTGTGTGAAGCCAGACGACTAAATACTTTTGGAAATATAGTGTATATATATTTCTGTTTAAAAACAATATTAGGCTACTTTTGGGCCCAGACCTGGTCTCCAACTCTACAACTGTGTGTACACTTCCCCTCTTTGCATCTCAATCTGCATGTTTTGCGCACCAAAACAGCCAACAGTAGTTAAGGGAAGAGAATTGGCTTGCTATAATGAAAATACATTGTTAAATAAACAGTGCACATTACTGCAGGTTTTGAAATTATATGAATAAAACATAAAAATACAGTTTGCTTTATTTCAACCTTATTAGTAACACCGATATACTTACAAATTCATGTAGTTATCTAATCACCTAATCATGTGGCAGCAGTGTAGTGCATGAAATCATGCAGATTCGTGCCTCCAGCCTCAGGTAATGCTCACACCAACCATCAGAATACAAAAATAAAAGTGATCTGAGTGATTCTGACCATGGCATCATTATTGTTGACAGATGTGCTGGTTTGAATATTTCAATAACTGCTGATCTCCTGGGATTTTCATGCTCTAGAGTTGCTCAGATTGGTGCAGTAAAGTGAAAAAACATCCAGTGAGTGGCAGTTCTGCAGACAGAAACACCTTTTTGATGAAAGAGGTCAGTGGAGAATGGCCAGACTGGTCAGAGCTGACAGAAATGCTGCGGTAACTCAAATGAACCATTCTGTCCAATTGTGGTGAGCAGAAAAACCTCTCAGAATGCCAAACATGTTGCGTCTCCTAGGGGTACGATGCACAAAGAAGAAACAAGACTGTCCAGCCAGACGCCAGACCAAAACAAAAAAACTAAATAAGAAATATTAAGAACACATCACATATGGGTTTGACAGTTTATTCGATGCTTTGCACTTTCCTTCTGTCTTCGAACTTATCCTCAGCAAGCCACTGAAACAAAAAACAAAACAAAGGAAACATAACTTCAGGCAGACCCAAGGCCCAAAACAACAAACAAAGAGCCTAATAACAATAAAACAAATATAACTAACTTACCTAACAAAAGAAAAGAAAAAGAAATGACTCACTACACTACCCATAAACAAAGTCCAACAAGTCAAACAAAAAGGGCAGGTCACCCCGACGTTTCCTTTCTAAAAAAAGAAACAAAACTACCATAACATCTTTACTGGCCCACAGGAACCTGTAGGTCAGTAAATGAACAAAAAACTGGTCTGTCCACTGGTGGCAGCCAGGGGAGCGGAACTGTGTGGGACAGAATAAGAAAACCGCTCCATATTGCTCCGACATCAAAGGCTTTTTATATCCAGCGCCAACAGGAACAGCCAATCATACGCCGGGGAAAACCGAGACGTCAGTCGCGCAGCAACAAGGTCCACCTGAGAACACTTGGAGGGAAAGGGAGAGAAAAGGGAACATCCAAACACAGGACGTAACAGTTCCACTTCTGGCAAGAACAGAAAGCTGAAGTTGCAGTGGGCTCAGGCTCATTTGATACATCTCGATTTTTGATGAGGCCCACAGATGGTAGGGTCAGAATTAGGCGCCAGCAGCATGAATCCATGGACCCAGTCTGCCTTGTGTCAGCAGTCGAGGCTGGTGGAGGTGGTGTAATGGTGTGGGGAGTGTAGGGAATTACCTCGCACACTTTGGGTCAGTTAATACTGTCAATCGCTTGAATGCCACAGCCTATTTCAATATTTTTGCTGACCGTGTGCGTCCATTCATTGCCACAATTTACCATCTTTTAATGGCTACTTCCAGCATGATAATGCACCACGTCACAAAGGAAAAGTTGTCTCTAACTGGTTTCATGAACATGGCAATGAGTTCAGTGGCCTGTCCAGTCATTTACATTTACAATGTTTTTGCTGACACTCTTATCCAGAGCGACTTACAATTTGATCATTTTACACAGGTAGGCGAAGGTGGTGTTAGGAGTCTTGCCCAAGGACCCTTATTGGTATAGTGTAGGGTGCTGCCCAGGTGGGGATTGAACCCCAGTCTACAGCATAGAAGGCAAAGGTGTTACCCACTACACTAACCAACCACCGTATATGAATCCAATAGAACATGTGGTAGAACATGTGGTAGAACGTGGTAGAACATGTGGTAGAACATGTGGTAGAACATGTGGTAGAACATGTGGTAGAACATGTGGTAGAACATGTGGTAGAACAGGAGATTCGCAGCATGAAAGTGCTCCTGAAAAATCTGCAGGACCTGCGTGATGCAATCATGTCAACATGGACCAGAATCTCAAAGAAATGTTTCCAACATCTTCTGGATTTCATGCCATGAAGAACTGAGGCTGTTTGGAGAGCAAAAGAAGGCCCTACCAGTATAAGTGTAGTGTAGTCCTGATAAAGTGCTCAGTTAGTGTACAAACTCCACTTTGAAACAAAAGCACACGTAGGTGTAGGTCTTTACTACATTCAAATGGTTTTTAAGTTCAGACCTTTTTAAAATGATTTTAACAGGACCATCAGCACCCCCACTTCCCACTTCCCTCCTTTAGGCAATTAAGCTGATATGGGGATTCTTGACAACACTTGACTGACTCGTGACTCAACTTGGACTCTTGAACCCTTAAAACTGACTCAACACAGAACTTGTGAAACTTCAGTCTGAGGGAAACACAAACAAACGGATTAAATTGGGAGCACCAATTGTTATGAAGCACTGCATGTCACTTTTCCTACATTCATGTCCAGTCATTACTGCAATGCTGCTCTCTTGCAGCTCACAGTGGTGTCAGGTTGGACGTGACATCAAATAACAGCCTTTCATTACAGAAGAATCTTCAGTATTATGGACGAAACGTTTAACGGAAAAAAGGTTATAATGGTTGACTAACATGTAGATTACTTGTTAGCATGTGATAGCTAGCATAATTGCTATTATATCTATTAGAAATTTCAGATTCGAAGTTTTTTGGAGTGTTGTTTTCCATTAGTGTTGGACTCTTGGAAAGATGGCATTAATATATGCGTGTGTTCATTTTAATACTTTTTTTTTTTGGTCTGTAAAAAGCCGACCTGGTGTGAACAGAAACAGTGATTTGAAGTTCTGTCCTCTTCTGTCTCCTCATTTTTCTCTCTCTTCTTCTGCACTCTTGTTTTTCACCCAGGTGTCAGTGAGGCTTCGTTAGTTCTCCATTCACTGCCTCTCTCTTCCTGTTTCTCTGTCCGCAGCCAAGACCCAGCCTTATCTCCTCGTCCAATCAGCCATAACACAGTCTTCCTCTTCCAGAAGGCCAAGTAAGGATTGTTACCTGCAATCCCCAGACGAGGAGCGCTACGGTGTGAATTAGGAATAGAGAATCAATCTGTACGGGAGCCTTTTATCTTACTACATTGCAGGCTATACCGGAAGCAGCACCTAGACAGGTAATATTTACAGAGCAGCACCTAGACAGGTAATATTTACAGAGCAGCACCTAGACAGGTAATATTTACAGAGCAACAGCTAGACAGGTAATATTCACAGAGCAGCACCTAGACAGGTAATATTTACAGAGCAACAGCTAGACAGGTAATATTCACAGAGCAGCACCTAGACAGGTAATATTTACAGAGCAGCACCTAGACAGGTAATATTTACAAAGCAGCACCTAGACAGGTAATATTTACAAAGCAGCACCTAGACAGGTAATATTTACAGAGCAGCACCTGGACAGGTAATATTCACAGAGCAACAGCTAGACAGGTAATATTCACAGAGCAGCACCTAGACAGGTAATATTTACAGAGCAACAGCTAGACAGGTAATATTCACAGAGCAGCACCTAGACAGGTAATATTTACAGAGCAGCACCTAGACAGGTAATATTTACAGAGCAACACCTAGACAGGTAATATTTACCGAGCAGCACCTAGACAGGTAATATTTACAGAGCAGCACCTAGACAGGTAATATTTACAGAGCAACACCTAGACAGGTAATATTTACAGAGCAGCACCTAGACAGGTAATATTCACAGAGCAGCACCTAGACAAGTAATATTTACAGAGCAAGAGCTAGACAAGTAATATTTACAGAGCAGCACCTGGACAGGTAATATTTACAGAGCAGCACCTAGACAAGTAATATTTACAGAGCAGCACCTGGACAGGTAATATTTACAGAGCAACACCTAGACAGGTAATATTTACAGAGCAGCACCTGGTCAGGTAATATTTACAGAGCAGCACCTGGACAGGTAATATTTACAGAGCAGCACCTAGACAAGTAATATTTACAGAGCAGCACCTGGACAGGTAATATTTACAGAGCAGCACCTAGACAAGTAATATTTACAGAGCAGCACCTGGACAGGTAATATTTACAGAGCAGCACCTAGACAAGTAATATTTACAGAGCAGCACCTGGACAGGTAATATTTACAGAGCAGCACCTAGACAGGCAATATTTACAGAGCAACAGCTAGACAGGTAATATTTACAAAGCAGCACCTAGACAGGTAATATTTACAGAGCAGCACCTAGACAGGTAATATTTACAGAGCAACAGCTAGACAGGTAATATTCACAGAGCAGCACCTAGACAGGTAATATTTACAGAGCAACAGCTAGACAGGTAATATTCACAGAGCAGCACCTAGACAGGTAATATTTACAGAGCAGCACCTAGACAGGTAATATTTACAAAGCAGCACCTAGACAGGTAATATTTACAAAGCAGCACCTAGACAGGTAATATTTACAGAGCAGCACCTGGACAGGTAATATTTACAAAGCAGCACCTAGACAGGTAATATTTACAAAGCAGCACCTAGACAGGTAATATTTACAGAGCAGCACCTGGACAGGTAATATTTACAAAGCAGCACCTAGACAGGTAATATTTACAAAGCAGCACCTAGACAGGTAATATTTACAGAGCAGCACCTGGACAGGTAATATTTACAGAGCAAGAGCTAGACAGGTAATATTCACAGAGCAGCACCTAGACAGGTAATATTTACAGAGCAACAGCTAGACAGGTAATATTCACAGAGCAGCACCTAGACAGGTAATATTTACAAAGCAGCACCTAGACAGGTAATATTTACAGAGCAGCACCTAGACAGGTAATATTTACAGAGCAGCACCTAGACAGGTAATATTTACAGAGCAGCACCTAGACGGGTAATATTCACAGAGCAGCACCTAGACAGGTAATATTTACAGAGCAGCACCTGGACAGGTAATATTTACAGAGCAGCACCTAGACAGGTAATATTTACAGAGCAACATATATATATATATATATATATATATATATATATGAACATTCGCTGAAACCAGACTCGTCCATCAGACTGACTGCCGCATAAAGAAGTGTGATGCATCACTCCACAGAATACGTTTCCACAGCTCCAGAGTCCAGTGGAGAACAGACCCAAACATCCTTCCTGTGCACTCCCAGCACTAAGTCAGCCCAGGAGTTACAGGCCCTGTCCCCTGTCCTAAAGATGATGTGAGGAAGGCGCTTCAGTACCGCTGTTACAGACAGCCAGTTGCGCATGGCCCACCTTGCATGGCTGGGCTGCACTGAAGAGCCCAGTCAGATGGGGTGAGTCTCACAGGGCCACAGACCTCTGCTATCAGCTTCTTTTTTCCCTTATTCTTCTTTATGTGCCTCACAGATAACTAAGCCGCCGCTGAACAGGAAAACCTCGAGAAAACAAAGCAGCTTTTACTGCAAGACCCTAAGAAGCTAGCTGTGTGCTTGTGGGACTATCCTGGTTACCTAAGCTCTCTGCCAGGCTTATTTTGCCAGGCCTGGATGACCCCCTCCTCAAGTTAAACTGAAGGCGGCTGTTGTTCAAATAGGTGGTGCTCCGTTGTACGTGCATCTAAAAAACCCTGACACCCTCTGGCATGTGTTTAGCCCGTGTGGGCTTGTATGCCCCAAAATATATTAACGGTAATGCTCATATTTAACTTCTTTTAGGAAATATCTCTTTGAGCTTCTGCACAACAAGCTGGTTTCACCTTCAGATTCACTGAAGGTGAGGGCAGAGGAGCCAGCTGCTGCACCAGAGGTGCAGTTTTATCGGGTATGAACGCTCATTTTCAGCAGAGAGGGAGAAGAAGAGATTATGTGATTGGCTTCCTATTGATCTGATGCTCCGTGTTTGGACTGCTGTTGAGTACATATCATGTGGGCAGGCGAGGAGAGAAACATTAAAGTGGTCGCAATAGGGGGGCAAACACACTCTGAATTGAAGTTGCCCCTGTGCAGTGATGAATGACTATCCCCCTCCAAAATCTTAATGCAGAACATCCATTTCCACTCCTGGAGATCTGCTGTCCTATGAAGATTAGTTCAAACCTTATTCCTGGAGATCTTGTCGTCCTGCAGAGTTCATTTCCACCTGTGGCTGGTTTTACATGTGTGGTGAACACGAGTAGAGCATGAAATTGTAAAGACAAAGCACCAGACCAAAAATGCTTCATATTTAATTACTTTATTTCTTACAATAGAATAAAGCAATAAAAACACTAAAACAATAAAAACACAAAGCCATGCATTACTAAGATTTCACTCATGGTTTTAATGGCGTTGTTTGTGTATGAGGTGTTTTACAATAGCTTCACACATGGCTCAATCAGATTTTACAGCCCAAACTATACAGTTTATAATAGTTTAATAGTTGTCACGATTGGCCCCTCCCAGTCCTCCATGTGCTTGTGTTTACCTTTTGGTCTTGTCCACGTGCTTCCTTGTTTTGATTCTTTCCTGCTCTGCCCCCTTGTTTCTAGACTCCGCCCTTGATTATTTTCACCAGTTTCTTGCTAGCCCTTGTAGTTCCTGTATTTAAGCCCTGTGTTTTCCCCTGTTAGTTTGCTTGTCTTTGTATTGTATTTTATGGTGTTTGTTATTCTGGCCTCAGTTGCGTATTTAGTCTGTTTTCCTTTTTGTTATGTCTGTTCCTCCATCTCTCCGTGTTGGCTCTTTGACCCTGGACTGTTCAGACCCTGATTATGGATTTGCCTCTAATAAATCTCACTTCTCTCAGCGTATGCGTCCGCCTCATCATCGCTCCCCAGCGTTACATTAGTAGCTGTTTTTATGGTTTGTTTTGTCTCTCTTTTATAGTATTTATCTGTTTTTCACTTTTTTTTTCTACCGAATATGACAAATTCACAATTAAGACTCCCATTGGCTACAGAGAGGCCAATCACTTCACTTCAGTCACTTGAAAAACGGACTGTTAACCATAATGGCCCCATCCTCAACTAAAAGCCTCAGTTATGAGGATCCCCAGTAGGAGTGTAACAGCATGTGTCTTCATCCACCATCATCAACAATCACAAAGAATACACAGTATGTGTGAAGATTGATGAATGTAAAGCGGAACCAAATTTCACAAGCGAAAGTTGTGAAACCTTAAGCCGTGCACACTTGAAAAAAAGATGGTTCTTCAAGGGTTCTTTAGTAAAGAAAGTGGTTCCATATAGAACCATGAATACTCAAAGACCCCTTTGCAAGATTAAATGATTCTTTGCATGGTGAAATGGTTCTTCACATTGAATGCGTTTTGTATTGTTCTGTAAAGAACCTTTTTGAAAGTAGTTCTATATAGCACCACAAAGGGTTCTTCTATTGTAACAAGCCTGATATTGCAACTCTACTAAATATTTTTAATACTTTACTAAAGAACCATTGAGGAACCATCTTTTTTAAGAATGTAAACAGTTAGCAAGTTTGCAGCGTCGGTTTTTGGAGGGACCTTTCCAGAGCTGGTTTATGAGGAATCTGGCCTCTTCCTATTTCCCCCATTATATCAAAAACATGACTGCAAAACTGCAGAGGGCGTCCGTGAGCGAGTTCTCAATGAATGGGAGTAAGAGGAGTCTTGGCTCAATGGCTCAAAATGAAGGTTAAAATAGTTTGTAATCACTTGCCCAGAACTTTCCTTCAATTTTAGGAAGCAGAAGGATGTATTTCACTAAAAAAAAGCAAAGAAAACTCACCAGTATGTTTCATTTTTTCCACGGAAGTCCAAACCACAGTTTGAACTGAACCCTGACTTTTGTGTACTGTTACACCCCCAAACTTGGTTATTTAAAATACAAAGACACAAAATGCTATATGATATACAGCTTTATATGCTAGAAAACAGCTTTTCATAGCCATGGGTCTTGCCCAGTATGAGCATCACCAAGGGAAAAAAAACCCTACCACTGAGAGGAACCAAGACTCAGAAGGAGAAACCCCCTAAGAGCCACACTGGCTCGTGCAATTAGGACATGAGCAGGACACATTTACAATGAACATTAGGAGGAACCACTGAGAGGAACCAAGACTCAAAAGGTAAAATACCCTGAGAGTATGAGGAAGAACCACTGAGAGCAACTTTGTGAGTGCATAATCACCGAAAACACTGCATGTTTGACTTCATGTGACACTGATTGTTGTATCACCTAAACAAAACTAGTGCTCACAACAATGTAATCAATAAGAACATCACACATGCAATGGCTCATAAAGATATCAAAGCACAGAGGCCTAATTAGGGCCGCCTTGCTGCATTGAATCTGATGCATTGTTGAGATTTTTGGCGTTATTACTGTGGCCGTGTGCACAGATGGCATGGTTCTTTGGTCGTTCTGTCGCTGTAGGCTGCGGTTTTAAAGCCCAAACTGTTTTTTGTTCCTGAGCACAGTAATTGCTCCCGGACTTGCTCACACTGCACAGGCTTGGTTCAGACCTTGTAATAAGCTTTATTCCCACTGTCCCTGTGGTGCGGAGACTCCTTCAGCAAAGTAGCGCTGCAGTAATAAACCTGGACAAGACTTCTTTGCGTAACCGTCAGGTTTTCCATATTAGAGGCTCTGGGCCTAAGCTGGATTTCTTTATTTGAAAAACGAAGGGTGTTTTTGAAAATCACCTTTGTTGCACATTGTGTTAAACTGTGACTATTGGCTCCTCCCTCTCCTCCATGTGCTTTTTGTTTACTTTTTATCGTCCACGTGCTTCTTTGTTTTGAGTCTTAGTCCAGCCCCCTTGTTGTGCTAACATTAGCACGTTAGCGTTACCTGTAAGGATTAGTTTCTGTTAGCACAATAGCATCTTGACGCTTAGCTTAGCTTCCCTTCCAGTGCACTAACTTCAGGACCTTCGGCTTTGGCAGTGGCTGAAAATAAAAATAAGCGGCAAAACTACAAAAGCAATTGATTTATATTTATCTCATATTTAAAAATCCATCCTTGAAGCAGGACTGTTTTGTCCAGCATAAAACATTTTACCACTGCTGTTATATTTTTAAGAGCTTTTAAACTCGAGTTATAGGAGCTTAAAACGGCGCCTCGTGTACGTTCATGATGTCTGTGCGCGCGAACAGCCAATGAGCTGCTACGCTCACCAATCCGTCATCATGCTCCAGCAGTAAAGCCCGCCCCCTGCTGGCCAAAACCTGTTTACTGTAGAAATAAAGGAAACATATTGGTGAGATTTCTTTGTTTTTTTTAGTGATATCCATCCTTCTACTTTCTAAAATTAAAGAAATGATCTGGTTCAGTGATTAGAGACTATTTTAACTGCTCGTTTTTAGCCGTTGAGCTCCTTTCACTCCCATTCATTGAGGACTCACTCGTGGGCGCCCTCTGCTGTTCAGCAGTCCTGATTTGATATAACAGGGGGAGTAGGAAGTGGCCAGGCTCCTCATAAACCCGGCTCTGGTTATATCATGGTCATTGTTCGTATGACATTTTTGAGGGGTCTTATGGCCACGAAGATCTAAAAAAGTGTTGTTTGGCTTGTTGTTTACCTTGGCTGTTTACCTTGGCCAATTTGAGGGGCTGTAATGTTTTAATGCAGAAATATATTCTAAACAACGCCTTGAATGCCTATGGGTGATGGAGAGGGAGTTGGGAGGCTGAAAGACCGTGATAAAGACACCTCCTCTCCTCCCTTCCCGGGTAAACCTGCTTGAGACCTCGCCTAGGGATCGAATCCCGTTAGCAGCACTAGTCTCGGGTGTTTATGAGTGTCTGTGGGTGCGTAATGAGCAGTGTTTTCACTGTCAGATACACACACACAACTCCCCGGAGCGATCACTACTGCTGATAGGAGTATGGCGATGGGCATGTAGCTGAGCGAGCGTATTTTAGAGTTAAGAATTAGATGATAAGTCCCTGCTATGCACTGGTGTAGGTGTTCCACATCCTCTTTATCTGAGTCTGAGCCAGTGATCCTTCTGTGTATCTTCATCTTGTCTAGCACAGCTGTAAATATAATGATGCCTGCCACATATGCTGTGATTCTGACATACACGCTATTGTACCTTGTCGTCGTTTCTGCACCCGGTGTAGGTGTTGCTGTATCTGATAAACACGTTGCTGTAGCAGGTGTAAGTGTGATAGTAGGTATTAATGTTCTTGCTGTAGGTGTTACAGAACCTGCCGTAGGTGTTGCTGTACCTGGTGTAGGTGTTATAAAACCTATTGTATGTTTTATTGTATCAGCATGTTGTCATACCCTTTGTAAGCGTTGCAGTATCTAGTATAGTTTTTATTCTATCAGCATATGTGTTTCTATACTTGATTTAACTGTAACAGATGTAGGTATTATAGCATCTAGTGTAGGTGTCACTGTACCTGATATAGGCATTACTGTAATTTGTTGTAGGCGTTGCAATAGTTGGTGTATTTCTTACTGCATGTAGTGTAGGTGTTTCTGTATCTATGTTTCTGTGCCTAATGTTACCATTCTAGTATTTAGTGTAGGTGATATTGTACCAGCATTAGTGTTGCTATACCAAGTGTAGGTGTTGCAGTGACTGATGCAGGTGTTATTGTATCAGCATAGTTGTTGCTATACCTGGACTAGGTTATACTGTAACAAGTGTAGGTGTTATTGTACCAGCATTGGAGTTGCTATATTGAGGGTAGGTCTTATTTTAGCAGAAATGTTGTTGCTGTATCGAGTGTAGGTGTTATTGTTATTACTGTAATTGATGTAGCTGTTGCTATACTTGGTGTAATTGTTACTGTACCTACTGTAGGTGTTTCTTTATTTGATGCAGCTATTTCTGTACCTGATGTTACCTTTTTAGTATTTAGTGTACCTGTTATTGTACAGCCATTGGTATTGCTATACAGAGTGTACATGTTATTGTACTGGCATTGTTGTTGCTATACCGAGTGTAGGTGTTAATAAACCGGCATTACTGTTGCTATACCGAGGGTAACTGCTATTTTACAGTTATTGGTGTTGCTATACCAAATGTGACTGTTAACGTACCCATTGTTGGTGTTGCTAGACCTAGTATATGTGTTACAGTAGCTGGTGACATTGTACCAGCAGTGGTGTTGCTGTACCTGGTATAGGTGTATCTAATATGTATGCGGTATTGAACTTGGTGTATGTATTGCTATACGTAGAGCAGGTGTTGCTGTATTTGGTGTAGATGTTTCTGTGCCTGATGTTCCTGGTCTAGTATCTGGTGCAAGTGTTACTGTAACTGGTGTAGGTGTTATTGTATCTGGTGTAGGTGTTGCTAGACCTGGTGTAGATATTATCGTACCTGGTGTAGGTTTTTACTGTACCTGGTGTAGGTGTTCATGTACCTGGTGTAGTTAGACAGAATTATAGAAACATAAATGAAATTGCTGCTGTTATTATCCCCTGTAGGTGTGCCTGTACCTGTTGTAGGTGTTGTCTTCTGGAAGAGCAGCAATCTCACATCTGCTCTTCATTCACTGGTGTTTCTGGGTGTGCTCTGCTCTCCCTCCTGTAGTTTGATAAATCATTGTAATCTCCAGCACACACACACACACGGTTCCTCTCTTTATCTCTCTTTGCTGTGTGGGAGAGAGAGAGATTCCGCGCCCTGGCGAGATATTTCCCTCTTGCTGTGTAAAGCAGATTCATTGCTGCATTATTCCTCTCCATTGAGGGAAACATCCGACCAGTTTCTGCCTCATGCTTGGCGTATCCATCACTCCTGATATCGTGTATCCACTCCAGCTGATAAGAACCCAATTATATATGTATTTAGTATTGATTTCCCCATGAAGATTTCTCCAGGAAGCAAGTTCATAGAACAGCAAGCAAGCCAACATATCTAAAAGTGTTTCTTAGTGTGTTTAACTGCTATTTTTATGTTGGGCTGCGACTGTGGAGAAGTTGGAACATGCAGGCTCTGCTACTCTCGCTGAAAGTCAGTGATGAACACTGGCAACTCTATTTTCATGTTCACACTGCATGATGAAGCTTATTTTCCCCACTCTGATAACTGTAACAAAAGGCAGTGTGTCATGCCACATAATAATGTAAAGTGATAGAACGCAATGTAATGCGTCATAATGTAGAGTATAATGTTAGAATATAACATTGTATTAATATAAAGTAATGCATTGTGGCTCTGTGCGGGTGTGTGGTGCTGTACTGCTGCTCTATGGGAGACGAGGGAGATCATTATTCATGCTGAGTGCTGAGGGGGTGTTTGTGAGTTGGGTTTGATGGTGATGGTTCTTCTGTGTGAGTGTATATGTGTGTATATGTGAGTGAGAGCAAGTTGTGTTTGGTATTTGATGTTCTACTGTGCGATTGTATAAAATACAGAGTCAGGCAGTCTTACAGCTAGTGATGCAGCTGAGAGAGAGAGAGAGAGAGAGAGAGAGAGAGAGAGCTGTATTGGGCAGGTGATGAAGTCAGTAAGGGAGTGTGTGAGATGGTGTGAATGTCAGGTACAGTGTGTATGTGTGCCCTCTACTGCAGTTCTGTCAGTGCTATCCTGCCTCCCCTGTTTCAGAGGGAGGGGGCAGAGTGAGTGAGCGAGAGAGAGAGAGAGAAAGAGAGAGAGAGAGGGGACAGGAATTCCACAGAGAACAGAGCACACACACACATACAGTAAAATTTTGTTACAGAGCCACACACACACACACACACACACACACACACACACACACACACACACACACAGATGATGGAATGTCATCTCCAAACACACGATGGAAGTTTTTCTCTTTATAGCCGGAACTGAAGTGTTGTGTGGAGTAAAAGTCTATACATTGTTAAGGGGGGGACAAGAGAGAGAGAGACAAACAGAGAGAGGGAGAAAATGAAACAATGAGAAAATAGCCCCCCTCGTCTCTCTGTGTCTCTGTGTCACCGCCCCTTTCCCTGTTATCTCTCTCTCTCTCTCTTGCCCTCTCTCCCTCACCCCTTTCTTCCATTATCTTTCTCAATCATTTTCTCCCTCTGTTTCTGTCTCTCTGTGTCCCCCCTTTATGTGTGGTACACAGAATGTTTGCTGCCAGACTAATAAGTCCACATTCGCCCCACATTCAGCCCAATATTTCTCATTGTTGTCCTCCGTTTACACTTCTGTAGATCTGGTACAGGATCCAGTCCATTTTCTCATATAAGCCCAAAACCTGACATTGATATGAGAGGCAAATCCAGCCAAAAAATAAATGAAACTTAAAACAATAAAATGTAAATGCAAACCTCTTTTTTACATTTCCTTTTACAAACATTTAAGCAAATATCCTGCCAAAATCATAACTGAAATGAAATACCTACATTTGCAATTTCATTTTTCCCATGAGCACGAGCCGTTTGTGACAAAACAGCTATATGTCATTTCATTTTAGTCATTATTCTGTTTTTTCACAGCCAAATCTAAAATGAAAAAGCTAACAGACAAAAGAAAACACAAACTTCACTTTGGCTTTGGCTTTTCTTCGTGAAACGCAGAATATGTGTCAAAACTAAAATCAAAATGCAAAGTTTATTTTCTTATTTCTTTTTCATAGCAATTGGCTGCATATCTGACAAAATTAAAATGAAAATGCAAAATGGATAAATCAACAGCAAAGTGCCCGTCTGTGATTCCATTTTCGTTGTGGACGCGCTTTAACTGTCAGAATGAAAAGGGAAATGTAAACGAACATCAGCGCCATATGCTGGAGATTTACTTTTCATTTTCCACTTTTCATTTTCTTTTTCAAATTGACCAACATGCAAATATATGTCAATTAGCAGTAGGCGGGGCTACGGGGTACATTTTAGGACATCCTCAGCTGTCCGAGAAAAAAAACACCATCATGTCTCAGATCTGGTGACCAAACGGCTCCAAAGACAAGGTATCAGACCAAACGGCCTCAGAAAAAAACTGTGAAAATGTTACACTGGCATTTATATCGAGATACACTGTAGTTTTCTGACACAGACGGCTGAGGAATAGATAGATAGATAGATAGATAGATAGATAGATAGATAGATAGATAGATAGATAGATAGATAGATAGATAGAAGGACAGACAGACAGACACATAGATAGATAGACAGACATACAGACAGACATACAGACAGACACGCACATAGATAGATAGATAGATAGATAGATAGATAGATAGATAGACAGACAGACAGACAGACAGACATAAAGAAAAACAGAAAGAAAGAAAGAAAGAAAGAAAGAAAGAAGGAAAGAAGGAACTTTACTGATCCTGGAGGGAAATTGCAGTGTTTCAGTAGCAACATATGTAATTACACATAAACTTGCATAAACTATGTAAAAAAATAGTAGAAAATAGAAATAAATCTAGACAGAAGTGCAACAGAAATAAATAAAGTATAAAAGTCTTTATTTAAATATTTACATGGCGTATGAGACAGTTTCACTGTATTTACAGACGGCAGGCGCTGAGTTGCATCAATATTCTAGTGTAAAGTAAAGTGCATGGTGAAAAGTGTCAAGCTGCATGAATACGACTTCAGGAATGAATCGCAGTCGGTGCAACCTTCAGCACAAAAGCGTTCGCTCAACGTGACTATTTACTTATTTATTGAATGTTTTTCCTCCTTCCTTTCTCGCAGTTTAATCTGAGTCAAGTCCCACCGCAGCAGGAACAGTGCAGCATTCTGTTGTTTTCAGCGCCTTTGTTTAACTGAAGCACTTCCTCAGGGCCACTTGATGCATATTTTATAAATGCCACCGACACAGTAATGTCTAAAGAAACCCAAACAGCTGGCCATGGATATTTCCGCCCCTCACTGGGGCTCCAGATGAAAGGATACAATCTCATTCAGACAGTTTTAAAGGGTAAACAAAACTCAAGCTGTATACAAACCAACACGGCCATAGAAAAGCAGCTGTTATATATTTAAGGGACGCTTTTTTCATATTAAACTGGACCTAAATGATAAATGCCAAATTTTCATAAACTGTCAAAAGAATACAATTTATACATTTTGAGTTGCTGTTTTAAATTCCTATAACTTGAATTTAAGCATTTATAAACTATGATTTTGCTCAAATGCTCCATATCCATTCATTTTGGAGCGCCCTCTAGTGTTTGAGGAAACCGGAAGACATTGCAGAGTGGTAATTCTCTCTCCCCACAAGCACGAACATTTAAAGAACGTTGTTATATCTTTTAAACATGAGTTATAGAAGTTTAAAGCAGGACCTCATTCACATCCATTACATCAGTGAGCGTGAACAGCCAATGAGCTGCTCTGCTTGCCAGCCAATCAACACTCAGTAGCAGTAGCTTCCTGCTGCCCAAAACCTGTTTGGTGTAGAAAAAAGGAAACATACACGTGAGTTTTCTTTGCTTTTTTTAGTGAAATACATCCTTCTACTTTCCAAAATTACAGGACAATTTCTGGACAAGTGAACTAAATATTTGTTAGCTCCTTTTACCCCCCGGGTAAATTACTGCTGTATTGCAGTCATTTTTGATATAATGGGAGAAATAGGAAGTGGCCAGGCTCCTCATAAACTGGCTCTGATCTCTGATGTTGCTCAGCTTTGTTACGTTGCAGACTCCGCCCACTTCGCGTCGCCAACATTTGCGCTGCCTCCTGTCGCCAGTAATCGACAGCTCTCATTGAAAATGAATGACTTCCAGCCGAATGTAGGGTTAATTTACATAATTGTGTAATTTAGCTTTGGGGCTGCTGGTGAACCCTGGCCATTTAAGGGGTTAAATGTATTCAATCAGCCAAGACAGGTTTAGTATCTAAAGCTTGCTTCTTTAGTTTCGCACTGGAGCTATGAGGCTAATGTTGCATTAAATTAGCATTGTGCTAACTGCATGCTGGATCGTTATAGGGTGCTTTTGTTTTTAAATAAATTCTGCATTTAAAGTAATTAGATGTTTTTCCATCATCAGCACCACTGACAACTAAACAGCTTTGTTGACTAATCTCGGCAAGCGCTCTTAGCCCCTCCGGTTGTTTGTTTGCCCCCCCTCGGCTCCTGACTGCCTGTGCTAGTTTAATGGGGTAATTGAGGAGGCAGAATGAGCGCTTGCTGACCCAGATGATCATCTCTCCACCTGGGGATGTTCTGAGGCTCAGATGGAGTGTAAGAATATCAGCAGACGAGTGTCCATCCATGCTGCAAACGCAAACACGAAACACTTTGACGTTGCACCAAAAACACAGCATTATTGAAATCACTGTAAACCTTTCATTTGATCACAATGGCCATTTGATTCATGATCCTGTGTAAAAGAGGCTTTAAAGAGCAGTTTTCCCCCCTTTTGGTGTCTCAGGTTTGCTTCTTTAGTTTCACCCTGGAGCTACGAGGCTAATGAAAGCTTATCTACACGAGCTTATGGATTTAGCACGGTGCATTGCAAATCATTGCACACTCGTGTCAAACCGTGTGAAGTTGTTCAGGAATCTAACAGACTTGATAATATGGTTTTTAAAACTGTGTGATAAACTGTTATCTGTGAACACTGATAAAGACATGGCACAAAGGGTGGTTAGTGTAGTGGTTAACACCTCTGCCTTCTACACTAGAGACTGGGGTTCAGTCCCCACCTGGGCAGCTCCCTACACTACACCAATAAGGGTCCTTGGGCAAGACTCCTAACACCACCTTCGCCTACCTGTGTAATTTGTAAGTTGCTCTGGATAAGAGCGTCTGCCAAATGCCATAAATAAATGACCAAGCTTGCAAGCCTGAATTTGCTCAACACTTTTGTCTATTTTTAAAGATGTCTTTGCTGGTTGTTTTCAATTTTTTGATAAATGGGGAAACCGAGAATGAGATTTTTTGCCAAACTATCACTTTAAACATCCTAACATGTAGTATCAGTAGATATACTGATTCCTGACTTGCAGTCATCTAATGATCAGCTGTGCTGGGATGAAGTGATAGAGGACATCAATTATCAATTTTTACATATTTTTTCATGTCCAGTTAACTCACTAGTTGTCCCCCCCATCTCATAACACTACCAAGGTCGGTAAAGAAAATGTTTCTGTATAAACCCACAAACACTCAAAGAACCAATTATGAAAGGGTTATTCAGGTTGATGGAGAATGTGCATGAAAGTGCTATAGACGGTTCTACATAGAACCTTTTTGAAAAGGGTTCTATATAGCACCCGCAGGGGTTCTTGACATTGTAATAACAGAAGAACCCTTTTCAAAAAGGTTCTACATTAAGCCATCTATAGCCCATTTTTCATCAGTCTGAAGAACACTTTAATGATGCAAAGAACTCTTTAGTCATGCAAAAGGTTTTTTGAGTGTTCATGGTTCTATATAGAACCTTTTTCTTTACTAAAGAACCATTAAGAAACCATCATTTGAAAGTGTAGCACAAGCTTCCTAGAAGACGCTGCCATCTATTCAAACCGCAGCTAATGCAGCATCATTGGACAGCTCAACACGCTTGGAGGAGAACACTAACTCCTCACTCTGCTTATATTCATTTTGACAACCTACCAGTACAAATGCAATGAAATAAAACGTCCATCATCATTTATGACATTTGGCATCACTTTTCTACCTTTCTAAAAACTAAAAGCTGAAAGTTACTAAGTGACTAGGCTGATAATGTTGGATGACTAACAGATCTTTAGCATTTGTCTGATCGTATGAAAGACTGAATGCTTTTCTTTGTGCAAATGTAAAGACACATGTCTGTTATGACGTTGTGTTCTCGATATAGTTTAGATTTAATGTAGTAATGACAAAATCAGAAATGAAACAGTTCTTTGACTTGACGCTGATGTGCATACTTCATTAAAAAACCCTGCACGCTGCAGGATGCACTGCCCAACTCCCAACTCCAGCTTCTAGAATGAGGCCTGAACACTGGCTTTGCCATTTCGTGTTAAACGGCTTTGATTTTTTACTTTGCATGAAAAGCTCATATTGAGAAGTATCTGAAGACGACTTTAATACTGCAGATACATCCAAACAAAATGCAGAGAAAATCACAACCTTGAGTTTTCAGAGGCTTTTTCAGCAGTGAAAGCTTCCTAATTAGCTTCCTAACGTTGGACAATCTGAGAGAGAAAGAGAGAGAGAGAGACAGAGAGAGTGAGCAAGAGAGAGCAAGAGAGAGTTAGACAGAGAGAGAGGGAGGAGAGAGAGAGAGAGAGAGACTGAGAGACAGAGAGAGTGAGCAAGAGAGAGCAAGAGGGAGTTAGACAGAGAGAGAGGGAGAGAGAGAGAGACAGAGAGAGTGAGCAAGAGAGAGGGAGGAGAGAGAGAGAGAGAGAGAGAGAGAAAGAGAGAGAGAGCAAGAGGGAGTGAGACAGAGAGAGAAAGGGAGAGATAGAGAGAGAGAGAGACTGAGAGACAGAGAGAGTGAGCAAGAGAGAGCAAGAGGGAGTTAGACAGAGAGAGAGAGAGAAAGAGAGAAAGAGAGCAAGAGGGAGTGAGACAGAGAGAGAGAGAAAGAGAGAGAGAGAGAAAGGGAGAGATAGAGAGAGAGACTGAGAGACAGAGAGAGTGAGCAAGAGAGAGCAAGAGGGAGTTAGACAGAGAGAGATGGAGAGAGAGAGAGACAGAGAGAGTGAGCAAGAGAGAGGGAGGAGAGAGAGAGAGAGAGAGAGAGAAAGAGAGAAAGAGAGCAAGAGGGAGTGAGACAGAGAGAGAGAGAGCAAGAGGGAGTGAGACAGAGAGAGAAAGGGAGAGATAGAGAGAGAGACTGAGAGACAGAGAGAGTGAGCAAGAGAGAGCAAGAGGGAGTTAGACAGAAAGAGAGGGAGGAGAGAGAGAGAGCAAGAGGGAGTAAGACAGAGAGAGAGCAAGAGGGAGTGAGAGAGAGAGAAAGAGAGAGGAAGAGAGAAAAAGAGGGAGAGATAGAGAGAGAGAGACAGAGACAGAGACAGAGAAAGTGAGCAAGAGAGAGAGAGACAGAGAGAGAGAGAAAAGGAAGGAGAGAGAAAGAGAAAGAGTGAGCGAGCTAGAGAAAGAAGGAAAGAGAGAGAGACAGAGGGAGAGAAAGAGAGAGAGAGAAAGAGAGAAAGAAGGAGAGAGAGAGAGACAGAGTGAGAGAGAAAGAGAAAGGGAGAGAAAGAGAGAGAGAGAGAGAGAGAGAGAGAGCGATACTTCAGCAAAAGCTTGCGTCACCAAAACATTTTCAGATTTTTGTCCAAAAATGCTGTTAACCAGTAATATTTCATCTCCTCCTCTCCCCACCTCCCTTTAATGTAGTGTCAAACCTCCGCGAGCTCAGAGACCCTCTTTGATGCTGCATGTCACTCACTAATACTTCACTGTATGGAAGGAAAAAGCTGCTGTATGGCAACCAAAGCCATAATAATGTTTTTAAAAGGTCTATTTTAAAGGGCCCACGTCACAGATAAACACATTCCGCTTGCTTTTTTAATACGTGAGTTTGACCATCTGTGTTTGGAATCTAAGCAGTAAAAAAAACTCTTGTTTGTAATTTGTGACGTCATGACGAGCAGCTTATTTCACATATATACCTTTATCCAGCCTACAGCAGTTTAGCCCCGCCCATTCTCCCTGAAGTTATAAGGAGTGTTTCAGCTAGGCCTGCTTTTGAGGCACAGCACAGGACACCCAATCAGAACAGAACTCTGTCTTAAAGGTACAGCAACAAAAAACAGCCTGTTTAACTTTAAAGGACTGGAAGATGGTTGTGTGAAAATGAGCTTTTTGGTAAATAAAACCATGTAAATGTCATTAGTTGGACCTCAATGGGAAAAATAAAGACATGAAAAGATGTAGAATATGGGTCTCCATCTCTGTTTCAGATCATATGAGGAGAGCTTAATAATACATCATATTTGGTAACAGTAATATTTATCAAAGGATGCACAATTTTTTTCCCAAGAAAAAATGTCAAAGGCTGTTTTCAGACCTTGTAATTATAAGCATAATAATACTAATTTTAAAAAGATTGGTGCAATGCTTTCATTATCCACATTCCGCTCCTGTGCATGGAGTTTCTTTGTGTATTCACCATATCTATAAAAGTAATTATTGTACCAAGACAGATTAAAATCAATATTTTTCTCTGTAGCAGTTTCTCTGGCCACCAGATGGCAGTAGATTCACTGTTTATCTGAATGGAGCTGCTGGAATACATTTGACTGGAAGTGGGGGAATAAAAACACGCCCCTGCCTCCATAGCCAATCAGGTTGCAGCGCTTAATGTGCCACACTGTCATTATGGAGCCATATCCAGACACATTACCCATGTGCATTGCTGCAGAATTCTATCAAATGGTATTGAATTACACATCATGATTTCTGTAGCGAGAGCGCTAAAAATATACTGACCTACATAAACGCACTAATTCACCGCTTTATAGCGCACAGCGGTGCAGATGGATCACTGGCTCTATGGCATCCACTGGCATATTCCTTAAAGAATTAATACAGAATAATACAAACTGGAAATTTACACAGAAGCTTAATTTTTGGGCCTTTAGTTCGAGAAACTGTAACCACTAAATTTTAATTAATAAACACAGTTTGGGTTGAAATGTAAGCCACACATTCTCTGTTGGTGCTTGCAGGTGCTGGAGGAGATGATGAGGATGAGGATGATGAGGATGATGAAGGTGATGAAGAGTGGAAAAAGAAAGAAGGTTCCAGCCTGCTGAAGTGGAGTCCAGGGCTGGCAGTCAGGTGGTGTTGCTTGATCGCTGTTGCATGCTAATCTCACACTGGCCATGTCCAGGTGTGGGCAGCAGATGTGTTGAAGCGTAACGGCTTTGCGTGTTTGTTTTGGTTCATTTTCATAATAAAAATGTCCTGATTTTGGAGGAAAACCCGCAGAACAACAAGACGAACCTGCACGACCAACAAAATGTGCTCACACAATGTTGTAAATGTTGTGAACCGCAAGAGGAAAACATTTTTCTTTCTGGTTCCTGAGATCAAGGTTAGAGCTGAGGTTAGGATTAGGCTCAGACTTGCGTATAGACTAGCATATGCGTGCATTCAGAAAGCAGCTTTTCTTTTGTTTCATTTCCAGTGAAAATGGCCATTAAGTAACAAGAGAATTAATTAAGAAACATGTAAATTAATAAAAAAGTAAGCAGAAAATTACACAGACGTGCTCTCACTCTTTACCTTTATTCCAGCTTCCATTCGTTTCAGGAGAGTCACTTTCAGTTTCTCTAAGAAATCTGCAGACACACCTCCAAAGTTCAGTCTTACAAGTTGGTTTAGTTTCTCCTTCTCACCATCCAAGTTATCCGAGTTACAATGTTAGACTCATTCGTTCATAAAAACGTAGTCCACGTCTTGGCTTCTTGACAGCTACACATCCTTTCAGACCCATAGTTATTACATATTATTATCACATATAGGTGCTCACATATATTATACATATTTAGTTTAAAACCTGCTTATCCAGCATTTCCTCTGAATCCAAATGAGTTTGTCCACATTTGCTGCAGTAATAGCCTCTAGTTTTGTAGGAAGGCTTTACACTAGATGTTGGAACATTGCTGTGAGGATTTGATTGAGCTCTCGTGAGGTCACGTACTGATGTTGGATGGTCAGTTCTGGATCGCTACAATATATATATATTGTATGAACTCACCCCAAAAGTTTGGAATGGAGTTTCATCACTCCAAAAGAAAGCAGTTCCACTGCTGTAAGTGACTTAGGCTCATGTGCAGAGTGTCCCATTCTATTGGTCAATGCTTTTTTATGAAGATTGTACAAACTGTGTGCGCCTTGAAGAAGTCAAGTTCACTTATTAGAAGGTTTGGATAAGAGATATAAGACTTAGTATCACCCCCCCCCACACACACACCTATCTATCTATATATTGCAATGCTGCACAAACACAAGTAGAGTCTCGCGGATCTTAAAAACAAAAGTCTGTTTACTGAGAGCAGTGTCAGACAAAACACACAGGCGACCAGAGCAAAAGGGCAAAGACAAGACCAAAATCCAAAAAACAGGCAAAGGGTTCAAAACACAAGTTGAGACAACAGTAGAAAAACGCTCAGAAGTCCAGTGAAGGGCAACACCTCGCAATGAGGAGAACAAACCAACCAAACCAATTTTAAGCTCTGAGACCAAACAGGCACACGTGAATCACATTAGAATTCAGGTGACTGAGAATGAGGCAGATGCGTGTGATTGGAGGAGAAGGTTACATCATCAGGATTAGGACTCTTGGGAGTCCTGGAGCGTGCTAGACAAGGGAGGAGAACCCAGAAGGGTGACATATATATAGAACCCTGACTGTGCTAGCCCTTGAGTATAGGCTATACATTTAAGTGTTGCTCAAAAATAAGGTAATTCTTGGGCCCAATGGGATTCTAGTAGTATGTTGGCATTAAGCTAAAATTGATTCATTTGCATTAACATTTTTAGCCATTCCAGATTAAACACAGACATCTGAAGCTTGTAAACGACAACCATATGTTTTATCTGAATCTGGTAACAGACATTAGCATTTTGTTGCTGTCACGTAAAAACTTTCTGCATTTTTTGTTGTTTTTTTTTTTTTTTTCAATTCAACAGTCAGCATTTACTTTGTGCTCAAATTTTCGGATGATTGGGCCAAAAGAAATAGTCCAAAATTACTCATAAACTCAGAAAAATATTTTTACATTACCTTCCATTACAAGTCTACCTGAAACCCAGTTAGACTACAGCTCAAATTCACAGTGATGTATCTAGAACTTCCAGAAGACCTAGAGTGATGTTTTTCTCAGAAAATTGGACCCGACCGCTGTAAATCAAAATGTGATTGGTTGATTCCACTGACTTGACACTTAATCTTTTGTGTAAGGCCTTCAGTTCTTCAGTCTAGAAGACCAATCGGAGAGTCCTGACCAATAGGAGAGCTCTGTAGGCTGACTGGAATATAAGAGTATTACTTGCAGTGTTTAAATACATCTAGCATGATGAGTCCATGAAATATAAATGAACTAAAACTGCATTTTATTTTTTTCTTTTATAGAAATCATTAGGCTTTCTCTAAAGGCCTAGAAAGCCCTGAGGGTCACTTCCAATGCCCATACATTACTGTTTTTCACTCTGTCACTACATCTACCACTACATTTTGACAGACATATTTTAAAGATATCACTAGTGGTCTTAGTCCTTCATTGTATCTTCCTAAACTCAACCTCCACTGACCCTCTCTGGCTTGGCATTGACCCCTGCTGGACCTGTCCTTGGATTATACTCTTGAATGCAACCTGAAACTTGCAACTTACGCTTTTGTAGTTTTGCTGGAGTGCTGCTCTCTGAGAAGATTCTGGCAGCCTTTCCTCCATCATTCTGGGAGGTGCCAAAGGTGAGCACCTGACAATAGAAGCTCACTGTAGGCTTTTAAAACCTGCCAGGAAAATCATCTCCCTCTCCACAGGCTGTGAAACGAGCGGTGAGTCTGAGACGGAGCAGAACGCCGAGAGAAACTCTTCTTTTATGGCGCCGTTACCACTTTATATGCAAGCGATTCTTATTTGAGCAAAGTGACAGAGTTTTAACAAAGGAAGAGATTCTTTGAAAATAAGGGGAGGGAGACAGATGCAGAAGAAAACAGAAAGAGATGGGCCAAGGGATTCAGCTAGAGGCAGTTGTTTGCTTTTAAAGCTTTTCCTCTCTATCTCTTTCTCTCTCCCTTGTCCTTTCTTTCTCTTGCTTGCTATCTCACTCTAATTGTCTCTTTTGAGTCTGTCATTCTCTCCAAAGGAAAAAAAATGAAATAAGTGTCGTCGGTAACCACAAGCGAGTTGTTTCTTTGTGCTTCAGAGAATGGCCCGGTGCTGTGAGTGCCATTTCAGGTCTGATAGTGCAGCTCTTGCAGAATCCACAACCACTTGAACCGGATGTGGTTGAAAAAAGGTTCCTCACACTCACACATATCATTTACAAAACTGGTTCAACAAAGGACCATCCACTCAACAGATCTTCTATTTGCAAGAGATGTACATGCAGGAATTTTAATGACTGTGACATGTTTGTCAAAGCTAGACAACAGTTACTAAGTTAGGCTGTCTATAGAATTAGCTAGACAACAGTTACTAAGTTAGGCCATCTATAGAATTAACTAGACAACAGTTACTAAGTTAGACTGTCTATAGAATTAGCTAGACAACAGTTACTAAGTTAGGCTATCTATAGAATTAGCCAGACAACAGTTACTAGGTTAGGCCATCTATAGAATTAACTAGACAACAGTTACTAAGTTAGACTATCTATAGAATTAGCTAGACAACAGTTACTAAGTTAGACTGTCTATAGAATTAGCTAGACAACAGTTACTAAGTTAGGCCATCTATAGAATTAACTAGACAACAGTTACTAAGTTAGACTGTCTATAGAATTAGCTAGACAACAGTTACTAAGTTAGGCTATCTATAGAATTAGCCAGACAACAGTTACTAGGTTAGGCCATCTATAGAATTAACTAGACAACAGTTACTAAGTTAGACTATCTATAGAATTAGCTAGACAACAGTTACTAAGTTAGACTATCTATAGAATTAGCTAGACAACAGTTACTAAGTTAGACTATCTATAGAATTAGCCAGACAACAGTTACTAAGTTAGACTATCTATAGAATTAGCTAGACAACAGTTACTAAGTTAGGCTATCTATAGAATTAGCCAGACAACAGTTACTAAGTTAGGCTATCTATAGAATTAGCTAGACAACAGTTACTAAGTTAGGCTATCTATAGAATTAGCCAGACAACAGTTACTAAGTTAGACTATCTATAGAATTAGCTAGACAACAGTTAATAAGTTAGGCTGTCTATAGAATTAGCTATACAACAGTTACTAAGTTAGGCTATCTATAGAATTAGCCAGACAACAGTTGCTAAGTTAGGCTATCTATAGAATTAGCCAGACAACAGTTACTAGGTTAGGCCATCTATAGAATTAACTAGACAACAGTTACTAAGTTAGACTATCTATAGAATTAGCTAGACAACAGTTGCTAAGTTAGACTATCTATAGAATTAGCTAGACAACAGTTACTAAGTTAGGCTATCTATAGAATTAGCCAGACAACAGTTACTAAGTTAGGCTATGTATAGAATTAGCTAGACAACAGTTACTAAGTTAGGCTATCTATAGAATTAGCCAGACAACAGTTACTAGGTTAGGCCATCTATAGAATTAACTAGACAACAGTTACTAAGTTAGACTATCTATAGAATTAGCTAGACAACAGTTACTAAGTTAGGCTATCTATAGAATTAGCCAGACAACAGTTACTAAGTTAGGCTATCTATAGAATTAGCTAGACAACAGTTACTAAGTTAGACTGTCTATAGAATTAGCTAGACAACAGTTACTAAGTTAGGCTATTTATAGAATTAGCTAGAGAACAGTTACTAAGTTAGGCTGTCTATAGAATTAGCTAGACAACAGTTACTAAGTTAGGCTATCTATAGAATTAGCCAGACAACAGTTACTAAGTTAGGCTATCTATAGAATTAGCTAGACAACAGTTACTAAGTTAGGCTATCTATAGAATTAGCCAGACAACAGTTACTAAGTTAGCATAGTTTTAGCATTAGCTAGGAAACACTCATTCAGTCAGCATAGCTGTAGAGTTAGCTAGATAACAGCTGCTAGGCTAGGTCAGCTTTAGGATTAACAAGAGAAAAACAGAAACAAAGTTAGCCTAGCTTGGTGAGTTTGTGTCGAGTTAGCTTTAGCTAGGAAATAGTCAATAAGCCAACATTTAGGATTATCTAGAAAAAACACTAGGCTAGTTTTAGCATTCACTAGAAAGCAGTTGCTGTGTTAACCTGTAGCAGTAGCCGGAGAACAGTAACTAGGTTGGCCAAGCTTTAGCATTAGCTAGAAAAAACAGTTATAGATATATAGAAACAGATATATTACACTTGAAAAAAGTTTTTTACATTATCAAATACTACTACTACTAATAATAATGTTATTTTAACAGTTACACCTTCTTGAGACTCAATTTATCAATCTTGGTTTATCTTAGCAATCAATTTTCTAGAACTCAGAGCACCACAGGATTGCTCGTCTCCACCGCCATGTGTGAAGGGTGAGGCCATATGTGGAGGTAAAAAAATGTTTTTCCACAATTCTGACTACAATTGACTACAATAATCTATTGATGACTATGGATTATGTAAAGTAGATGACAAAAAACAAATGACAAATAAATATGATAAAATATTTAAGGCAAGTAGTGGTCCCCAGCAGTCGTGTCACTGCTGTTACTGTGTAGGTGTTGCTGTCTGTGGTGTTACCTTTCTAATGTGTCACCAATGAGGATTATTAAAGTTGTAGTAGCCTTGGCCAATAGTTGATAACACTAAGTGGTAAAATGTTAGCAGTGTTGTTTAGTTTTAGTAAAATTGGTCAACGATTATGTTTAATATACCTAGTACATATTATTGACCACAGCAAATATTCAGAATGTGACATTAACTGAGAGTAGTATATTACAGGCTGTTACAGACTTGTAAACGACAACCATATGTTTTAGTTGAATCTTGTAACAGACATTAGCATACTGTTGCTGTCACAACAGTATGCAATTTTCTGATGATTAGGCCAAAAGAAATAGTCCAAAATATTTTTATATTACCTTCCATTACAAGTAATATGGATTGCTATACAGCCAGTGAATCGCCATACAGACAGTGAATTGCTATACAGCCAGTGAATCGCCATACAGACAGTAAATTGCTATACAGCCAGTGAATCGCCATACAGACAGTGAATTGCTATACAGCCAGTGAATCACTATAGCCAGTGAAAATAAACTGTTTAAAGTAATTTATAAATGATTTTTTACAAGTTATACATGTATGGCAGATGGCTGTATTCATGTCTGCTGACTGTGAGGCACAAGAGAGGAAAGATTGCTGTAAAATAGGTATGAAGTAAAAACACGTACTCGCTCATGAAGTACAAAAGATGCAGACGTGACTCTCAGACATATTCTGCTTAAATCCACAGCCGGATTGATGAGACGTTCTTGACTGACAGTTTAAATGAAGCGTGGCTCTCTCATATCAGTTCCTGCGCTTTGTGAGGTTATCATGAACTGCAGTAATATTTCATTTCCATCGAGCATGTCGGGTTTATTTCATCCCGAGCTCAAACTGACAGATTATTAACTCAGAGGGGAAAAAGAACGGAACTTCAGCTGCTCTGTAACACAACAGCATTACTGACAACGGATTATGTAAAACAGTAATTCACATTATAGTGCAGGTGACCTCGTCCATCGTCCATCCAGCACTCAAATTAAAAGTTATAGCGAGGGAGCGCTAATGAGCAACACTGACTGATAAAAATGTTCAAATGGACCAAAACTCAGGCTTCTAGATGGCTACTGTAACTATTACACAGACAGCAAACCTGTATTGGTCTGCTGGCTTGATAAGTCCGGCACCCCGCTGACTTTATGCCACTGCTGGTCCACCCTGGACCACCCAGATTACCGTCCTGCATACAAGGTTTAACTAGTTTTCAATCTGTTCATATACATTTTTAATGAACACAGCCGTGTATTTTTAAAAGTAAACTACTGAGAGAAAAAAAAACAATTGACTTGCCTAATATAAAATGATTTTGCTAAAAAAGTTTGTTGCAGATGCTGTGCTAGGCCAGTTACACCTGTATAACCGACTGTATTTTTGATATTTCTGTTTACTAAACTTATTTACAAAGGATAACGGATGAAAAGTAAAAAACTAAAACAAGGAGGGCCACCAGGTTTGGCAATCAGCTTACATTACTAGCTACAGTAGCCTTGTAGCTCCAGTGCTAAACAAACAACGCAAACTTCAGACACCAAACATGTCTTGGCTGTCTATATTTAGCGTAAGTGGGAAAATGGTGTAAATTTGACCAAATGGCCAAACCAGTGCTTCAAGTCACGTGTTGTGACATAAACCGCTAACAACCCTCACAACTCTACAATTGAGCTATTTGTGCTTATTCATTTATCCGTCTCACTCGTCCAGACATGATCTCATAAACTTGTTAAACTTTTGAGACTTTTCGTGCAGGATTGCAGTGAATAAACTGTGGTATGCTCCCACCTTAATAACCACCCCCTAAGTCCTCTAACTCAATGCCTGAAGTGTGTTTACATGCACTCAATAATCTGATCATAATCAGATTTCTGCAGTTATCTGATTATTCAAATGGTCATGTAAAAAGCACACTCAGATTTCTTAGATCAGACCTGGTTATTAGCTCAGTAATCAGATTTCTCAGTCCATGTGAACTCTTACTCATTTTTTTTTTTACCCAATTTTCTCCCCAGTTTCCTGATATTTAGGACTTCCCCAATCACACGATACTGTCAATGCTGAGAGCGTGAAGGCAGCATAGGCTTCCTCCGAGACCTGTGAAATCAGCCACCGCTTCTTTTTGACCTGCCGCTCACGCAACGTCACGGGACAGCTGATTGTCCTTGGAGGAAAGCGCCAACCGCCAGATCTGCTACGTCAGCTCACAGATTGTAGCTGACTAGCATCGCATTGATTAATGGGGGGAGAAGGGGGAGGGGGGGGGGACTTTCTACCCACCCAGAAAGAGCAAGGCCAATTGTGCTCTCTTGGACTCCCAGTCACAGACGGCTGCAGCATCACCAGGGATCAAACTCATGATCTCCTGATGACACGGCCAACGTAGACGGTTGCGCCACTCGGGAGCCCTTACTCTGATTTCTTTCAGATTTCTAAGTCTGTGTATGTGTGAAAACAGATGGTACCAGAAATACGCGAGCTCCAAAGCATGTATTTGGAGTGACACTGAAACCAAACACAAGCTTGACAAAAATGAAGATTTAAATATTCATATTTTAGAAGATGTACGTTCATATTTTCAGGTAAAGTGGCTCAATGTTGTTTTTTTTTAAATCGTGGCGTGAAGTTTGAGTTTTACTTTACATTTATTTCACATCTTCTGCTGTGAGTTTATTGGCCAGTTGCAAAGCAGAAATCTGAGTACTGTCTGACTCATATAGACCAAGAGTTTTCTTATGATCTGATTACTCAAGTCCATGTAAATGCGTTGATCGGATTATTGACAAAATCTGATTTTCTGCTGTTGTTAGATTATGCATGTAAATACGCTCAATATGCTTTTTATTTTGACTACATGTAATATGTTCTCTGCACATACAACATACTGGATAATTGGAGTTTTCTGAGGGACTGACTTGTGAAAAATAATAAATAATAAATAATAGAAACCATTAAAATTTCTTTTGGTTTCTGGTGGTGTCAAGTAGTTAGTAATGGGAGTTTGTATTATCCTTATGGGTTGATGTCACAGCGTAAAGGATTCTAATGGTGTTCTGGACCGACTTCAGATGAATTTGATATAAAGCAGGGTAACTTATGTTAAATCCATAAAAACATGCTTGTTATCCGTCAGACAATGTTCATAAGAGTAATATCACTCCTACATTTACATATGATATACCCGAGATAATCCCTAATTGTGGAATGAATCTTCTGAATCTTTATCACTTTTGTGAAATAAAAGAGTATGATACAGTATTTAAAGTCCAAACAGTCCATAATACTAAGCTGTAAAAACAGCCTATTTTAAATTAATTCTTTTTGTGATGTCACAAAAACCAACTCATTTAGAAATTTTTGTCATTTTATCTGCCCATTCAGCTTACAGCAGTGTAACTCCGCCCACCCATGCTAAAGTTACAGTATAAGGAGTGTACTGCTTTTTGAATGAAGCACAACCAATCAGAATAGAGCTCATTAATGCACATATAAAGGCAAAGAGAAGCAAGAAGAGCCTGTTTAGTTCTAAGGGATAAAGAGAGGCTGGAAATGGGTCTGTAGAAATGAACTGTGACTGCTGTTGGTTCATAAACCCACACAAATGTCAAAAGTGGGCCTCAAAGGACAAAAATAGCGAAAATGTAGAATATGGGCCCTTTAAAGGCCCTTTAAAGGGCCCATATCCTACAATTTGGTTATTTATATAGGAAATATGCACATGACTATTGTACTTGTATTTATTATTCCTACAGATATAATGGCAGAGCAACGAGACCACTGTAACTAAAGAAATGCTATTAATCAAGACCAAGAACCCTGAAGGAGACCGGAGAAGGGAAGCGTGTCAAAAGGAGATCTTTAAAAAGACGGTTTCAAACGTTAGTAATTATTTGACTGAGGAAGCAGTAGAAGAAATTGTAAGTGCAGTTTTGAGGAAACTGCTTTAAGCCATCTGAGATGTTAGATTCATTAGCAGACGCAAGTGTGACTCTCTAGAGGACATTGACGGCGTTCAGTCTTTTACTACTGATGGCTTAATTACAGCACGGAGAAGAGTGTGGGGGATAGAACAGGTGAGAGGGGGAGAGAGAGGGAAAGAGATGGGGGGGGGAGGTGGACCCTCCTGCTCTCAGCAGGGATGGAGGTAGGCTTTGTGCTCCTGGCGTTGTCAGGTGTTCAGACTCACCGCAGGTGTTGAGATACACTCGACTGAAAGCACACAAGGACAAAAGCAGAAATCAGCATAATGCTCTCCTGCTGGTCATTACATACTGTTGCCTTCAGCAAAGCTTTCCCTGAGTTGTAGATGGAATTTAAAAAGACACTCAAAATGTAACCATTGCTAGTTCTGTGTTAAATGTGCTTACGTACCTTCTACGGTGGTGCTGCAGGAGTCTCCGCAGTGAGATTTTCCAATTTGAAGGAGCAATTTGTGAGATTTTTAGTTTAAAACATTCCAAAATGAACCAAAATTCTCAATACAATGTGAAGAAATAACAGTTATGACAAAGACATGTGTCGTGTTGCAGAGATCATAGAGTTAGTATGATAACCTGCTAGCCCCGGCCTGTTCTTGTCTTGTAACACCACTTTGTACTACAGGTCTGTGTGGGACTATCCTGCCCATTCCCACAGGATTTCAACCCACTCCCGCCTGCTCCTGCAGAAAATCGGTGTATCATTTGTCTCGCTTCCGCCCACAAACAAAACGTTTTGTCCCGCTCCCGCCCGTGCAGTTCAGTCAAGGCAAACTGACTTCCAGTTTACAAAACAGTGTGTTTACAATGTTTTCTGCTAAAATAACACAGCAGTGATGGTCATCAGAGTCATGGTGAAGTAACTTTACAAACGGCATTTATTCCCAGTCAACACAAAGCTGGAATTAGTTTACAAAGTGCATGTTTTTGGAGTTTAGTTTTGTACCTAATACATTAAATTTCACTTTATACATTCAGACTTATTACATAACCTGAAGTTAGCATATATGAGCAATATATGCCACGATATATTTTCCTGAGAGTTTAATATATTATTACAGAGCTACAGTTGTATGCAAAAGTTTGAACGCCCCTGGCTGAATTACATATAAAAATAAATTGAAACATCACTTCAATATGCTAGCATGTTAATCATTCATTCTCATTAGCTGTTAACCATGTTTGCATGCTTGGTTGAAGCAGTGAGATGCTATTGGTATATTTGTACAGTGCAGTCAGGCAGGTGCTGGTGATGTGGGGGTTTGGGGGGAATAAACGGGGGCATCACCCTCTCAAAAAGATCACATTTTATAGACTGCGTCCATGAGACCACTTAGCTTCTAATCAGTGCACAGTCCAAAATCCAGTATTCTTGATTGTATGGGATGCATTAGTGCGCATGGCATCATCTTGCTGAAATAAGCAAGGCCTTCGCTGAAAAAGATGTCGTCTGGATGGCAGCACATGTTGCCAAAACATGTATGTATCATTCAGCATTAATGATGCCTTCACAGATGTGCATGTCACCTATGCCATGTGCACTACTGCATCTCCTTACAATCATGTGAATCATGAACTGTGCACTGATAAAAAGCTGAGTGGGCTTCAGCCCGGAGGACACAGTGTCCATGATTTCCAAAAAGAATTTAAAATGTTGATTCGTCGGACCGCCGGACACTTTTCCACTTCCCCTCAGTCCATTTTAAATGACCTCAGGCCCAGAGAAGGTGGCAGCGTTTCTGGATCCTGTTTATATTTGGATTCTTTTTTGAGTTTTAGAGTTTTAACCTGCGTTTCTGGATGCAGTGATGAACTGTTTTCACAGACAGTGGTTTTCAGAAGTGTTTCTGAGCCCATGCAGTGATTTCCACTTCAGAATCATGTCTGTTTTTAATGCAGTGCTGTCTGTGGCCCCAAAGATCAGCAAACACTGTTTTTTGACCTTTGTCCCTTGCATAGAGAAATTGTCTGAATCATTTAATGATATTATGTACCATAGATGATGAAAAGCAAAAGTTCTTTGTTATTTTATGTTGAGAAATGTTATTCTTGAATTGTTGCTCTGTTTGATCATGCAGTCTTTCACAGAGTGGTGAACCCCTCCTCATCTTTACCAATCGACCACCAGATGTTTTTTTTTTTTAGCATTACACAACTCCAAAGCCTTTTGCTGCCCCAGTCCCAACTTTTTTGGAACGTATTTTTGACATCAAATTCAAAATGGGCAAAAAACAAAAAAAATTCTCAGTTTCAATATTTGATATGTTGTTGTCTTTGTACTATTTTCACTGAGTTACAGGGTTTAAATGTGTAAAGGGTGCTTGGTTAGTGTAGTGGTTAACACCTTTGCCTTCTACGCTGTAGACTGGGGTTCAGACCAGGGCAAGCGCCCTACACTATACCAATAAGAGTCCTTGGGCAAGACTCCTTGGCCTACCTGTGTAAAATGATCAAATTGTAAGTCTCTCTGGATAAGAGCGTCAGCAAAATGCCGTAAAAGTAAATGATTTACACGTCATTGCATTTTTTGGAAATGGGGTTGTATAAAAAGTGCAATGAGTTTTGCGCAGTCCTCATTTTGTGTTTCATTTCTCCCTCTAGCATGCTAAATTCAGCACAAAGCGTCGCTTTTCCATAAGGCTGTAGGTCCGTAGCAGGAGTGTATTTATGCAACCAGTAATATTCGTCTAATCATGCTGCCAAATGCTATTCAGCTTCAGCTTAGCAGCTCTTGGACTCAAAACCTGATTTGTATGACCTCTCATTACACTTGCCAGGGCTGACATTACCACAGAGTTGTGATTACCTACGGCCTTGTAGGAAAACCTGTTTTTTCCGAATGGCAAGAGGGAGATTTTTGTCTCACCTGCTTCACCTTTTCAAAACACTACCTTAACAAGCAGCAGCTTTCTGCTCGCTTGCTCACACAGGAATGTTTGAACTGGCTTCATTACAGACTGACCGGACAGGATCAAAAATCACACCCAGCCGGCCGCTGTGAAGTTTACCCATATTACAGTGGCACTGTGGCTCTGTGGGACACAGGCTAACACTAATTACCGCTTGGTTACGCCTGCCGAGACACGTCCAGCACGGTCAGAGGTTGACACAGCTGCCTGAATCGCTCTCAGTGAATGGAGTGAAAACACGATACAATCTTTTTTTCATGTCCACGTCTTTGGCTAATAGCAGCAAGTTCTCAGCGCTAGAAAGCAGCTTGGACTAAATGTCATGATTTCTAACCGCTGTCGGTCGGCTCAAATGCCTCAAGGCGATTACTTTGATAATGAAATTCCCTTTATTGCTCCCTGTCTATGTTGAGCCTAAGAAACTTTTTCCATGCAGCAGAGGAAAAACGCAAAGATCGAGCAGAATTCTTGAAACAGTCGAGAAACAGATTAAAGATCAAACCTACAGGAGAAAAATGCTGTAGACAAACACAGTGTCAGTCCGTTTTGCCCAACAGCTAAACTCAGTTTTGTGCTTGAGTAGGCAAAACTAGGCCTACTGAAAAGAGAACTCCAGCCAAAACAATGCTGAGAATCAGTGAAAGCTTGTAAGGGTCACTCAGCGTGCTGTAAAGGGAATTATGCATAATTATGCATAATTTCATTCAATCTCATTCATTTTTAGCCTTGCTTGAAGCAATTCCATTTTATTGGTATATTTATACAGAGCAGTCAGGCCTAGTGCTGGTGTTGTGTGGGGGGGGGGGGGGGGGGGGGGGGGGGGTTCAAAAGGGTGCATCACCCCTTAAAGCAAGATCACATGCTAGTTGACTTGCACCATATAGTGCTGTGAAAAAGTAAAAACCAGTGGTGTGAAAAACCAATTTCTTCTATTTGTGTTCATTTGTAATTGAAATGTTTCAGATCATCCAGCTAATTTTAACACAAGATAAAGATAAAACGAGTCAACACAAAGTGCAGCTTTTAAATGATCGTTACATTTAATGATTCAAAACCTACATCACTCTTGTAAAAAAGTAAATGCCCCTCAAACCCAACAACAGGTTGTGGCCACCCTTGTGGTAGATGAGTCGTCGCTGTGCCCTTGGTAGGCTGTGTTCTTATGTGCTTTTGGTAGGTTAGCCCCTCCAGGGAAGGGTTACCACTGTTCCAAGCGTTCTCCATTTGTGGATAATGGCTCTCACTGTGATTCTCTGCTGTCCCATAGCCTTAGCAAGGGCTTTGTAACCCGTTCCAGACCGTCAGAGTTCAATGACTTTGTTTCACATCTGTATATGAATCTCTTTAGGACGTGGCATCATGTGCTGCTTTTTGAGACCGTCTATCCTGCTTCACACTGACAGACAGGTTCTATTTAAGTGATGTTTGGATTCAACTGTTTGGCCTGGCCGGTGAAATTAAACCTACTAGTCAACTGAATTTGTTTAACCGGTTGATGTAGTGGCTAAGGGGGCAATCACTTTTTCACACAGTGCCAGGTAGGGCTGAATAGCATTTTTCTTCAAAAATAAAATGAAGAGGTAGATTATTTTTCTCAAAGATTTGTATGTTTTGTCAGTTTTCAGGTACCATAGTTATGTTTTGGCATAGACCACAACAGGCCATCCTTGTTGGTGGGGGGGGAATATTTTGGTGGGCGCACCATTTAATTTGACCCCAGTTGTACTCAGGTCAGCTGGGTAGTTACAGTGTTTTACACAAATCATTACCACCCCTCTGTCAGAATTTTATATACCCCCCCCTTTTGCCCCGGAGCCAACAACGAGTGCAGTCCATAAGTATTTGGACACTTTTTTGGTGCTCCAACACAATGCATTTCAGATGAAGCAATAGCTATGATGTAAAGTGCATAGACAGCTTTGGTTTAAGGGTATTTACATCTATACTTGGGGGATCATATAGGACTTATCGTTTTGATACATAGTACACTGCTTTCATGGGGATCATAAGTATTTGGACAAATAAACTGGCTGGGTTACTTGGTTGCAAGTAATTTGCAATGAATAACTGTATTTTAACCCACATACAGACAAAGACGTAATATATCATACTGGCTTGTTTGGTTCCAGTTCACTGCTTTTGGAAAAAGTGGGTCTATAGTAGTAAAAATTCTCTTCACCAGAAGTTCTCTGCCAGAATATTGTCTTGCAACATCAACAAGAGACATGACAAATCTGCGATGGACCAAATTGAACCACCATGTGTTAATCTTGTGATATTGGTTATGAGTCAAGCACAGCTCTAATTGCAGTTTGTACACTGGACTCAAATCAAGACTGTGCACCTGCGCCTCAACCAGCAATATCTCAATAATGATACATTGAGCCAGGCCTGTTCTTCTGCATAGTGTATGAGACATAGGACATTGTTAAGCCCAAGCTAGATGAACTGTAGAAGATTTCAGAGACTGAATTTGGTGAAAACTGCATAATGTCACAGTATATAATAAAAGATAACACAAAATAGTATGTACGCTGACAGGTGGGGTATTAGGATTGTACTTGCCAGCAACATTAGCCTCATAGCTCCTGTGCAAATCTAAAGACACCAAATGTTTTGACTGATGTGACTGCAATTTAGGTAAAATAGTATAAATGACATTTTGACAAACTACAGTGGAAATACTTCTATTTTGGCTTTATTTCTAATTTAATACAAAGTTTTTCATTACACATTATATCATCAGCATAATAATTTGAGTGAAAAGTAGAATCCTACCACATCTGAACAATAATTTCAGGATTTCTCTGTGTGTGTTACTGTATGTCCCTCCTCTACTGTAATTATACACCCAAGCTGCCATGAGCGCCACAATATTGTGGAGCCTCTAATGGGATCAATTCCATGTGAGAGTCATCTGAACATGAGCCTCAGTAGAAGAGATTAGACTAAAAAATCTGACCTTTTTGAACAGAAAAAGTTAACATGGAGACACAAATTTGCTAAAATTTAAAAGTCCCCTAGAAATGGTGCCAAATCCTGAATATTTCTTCTTCGTTTTATTTGTCATGACTTTTCTTTGCTTTGGGTTTTTCAAAATTCTACAAGTTTTCAAGTTTATTTGTCATTTGCACAACATGTCAGGACATTTATGCATTGAAATGCTTGTGGTGAGGCTCAGATAATCACTCTACAGAAAATAAATAAGTAAAAGTAAAATATAAAAAAAACAAATTGGAATATATGAAATATGCACAACATGTAGAGACAATATACATTTTAAAGTGACTTAGTCTTAAGGTGTTAAAAATTTCTGCTGTTTATTTTCAAGTTTAAATGAAAAACATATATATATATATATATATATATATATATATATATATATAATTTTGGAATAATAGTAAAATATCTATCTATCTATCTATCTATCTATCTATCTATCTATCTATCTATCTATATACATATATAAATTCATATAAATAATAATCAGTGATTGTTAGTGTGTTTCCCCATCTCCAAGCCTCTCCTCGAGGAAGCCCAGTATTATATGTAGTTAAAAAGCAGCTCCTGGTTTGACCAATCAGTGCTCAGTAAATTGAGCTCATGATGTAATTGATGATATTAATGAGTCTCTGTGGCGGCTGTGAAGGCGTCAAGGAAAAATATGGACCCATATATCTATTCTATCTCCAAAATGGTGACTTTACAGGAGAAGGAAAAAACCTACTTTACTTTTAATGGAAGTCAATAGAACCAGACGTCTTTCTTAGTCACTTTGGATAATTTCTTTTAGTCCATTCATCATGACATTTACTTACAGTGCACAGAGCAACAGGCATTTTCAAATTATGTCAAAAACTGAAAAACACCAAAAATGGAGATACGAGGTTTTCTTCTGACAACAGCGATATATATGGGCAAAGGGGGTGGTTGCGCTTATTACGTTTGCAGTGCATGCTGGGAACTGTAGTGCAGCACATTATGAAATGGGCTAATATTAATTAAAAAAATCTAAATTATTTTACTGACCGGACAGGACTGTGCTTGTGTTTGATGCGTGAGCTTTAACCCAACCCAGCATCCGTGCTTCGGCCTGTCTCTGTGGGAAGTTTATGTGGAATACGTCAAAAAAAAGTCCAGTGCAAAGTTTTGTCCAGAGCAACGACATAAATAAAGCAATCAAAACATTACTTAATTAGTGCACAATGCGTGCATCCAATCAGCCTGGCTATCTTCATCTCCACAGTCAATGCAGAGCTTATGATGATTAGGACTTGCTGAGACTACAGTCTGGCTTAAGAGCCGCTCTTCACTACAGGCTTTAATGCAGTTTATATGAAGAGCACTTCAGTGAACTTTCTCGTACTGCAGACGTTTCAGCTGACAACAACGAGCTCAGTCCTCAGGCACACATTCTCACACTGAGAGGGGTTTCTCGTGTAGCTGTGGGTGAGTAGTCATTAGGTTCAGGTAATGAGACTGTATTACTGACACTGTAGTCCTCCAGGCAGGGTTTGGTCACGAAGGGCCACATCACTCTCTGTTCTCTTGCTCAAGAGCTGCAGATCCCATCAATGAGGTGATTACAAAGCCACTGATGAGTTACACGAACTGTTCTTCATCAGGGGTTGTTTTCCTCGAAAGGTTAAAGGGGCCAATGACGATTTTAAATACAAACGTTTACAATATTTACTGAAAGACTTTTTACATCCAGCAGTGACTAAAGAGGAATTCCAACAATTTCTCAAAATTTCTACATAATTAAACCGTTAAGATGTAAACAGAGTCATTCAGAGCGGTTTGGTGTGAAACGCTCTGTTCTAGCGAAACTCCGTGAGTCAGATTTGTTCACAGTGGTGGTGATAGGAACCAGACGTCCACCTCTAAAACAGCTCCCTCACAGAAAGTTCCTACATGAAATAAAGGACATTTTTTGAGATCGAATGTTGGCCTAAAACATATATATATTTAATATATTTAAAAATCAGTGCACGGCAGGGAGAAAGTTAGGTGATTCTACTGTCATCAGCATTCCACCTAAGAACTCATAACACTCATATAGGTTCACTGGTGGTTTTGATAGTAAACAAAATGCGTGTTGTAGTCATGGTAACCCCTGGGTCCTATCACCACCACTGTGAACAAATCTGACTCACGGAGTTTCGCTAGAACAGAGCATTTCACACCAAACCGCTCTGAATGACTCTGTTTACATCTTAACGGTTTAATTATGTAGAAATTTGCTCCCTGCTCCCCGGGCGCTGTGGATAGGGCTGCCCACCGCTCCGGGCAAGTGTGCTCACTGCCCCCTAGTGTGTGTGTATTCACTAGTGTGTATGTGGTGTTTCACTTCACGGATGGGTTAAATGAGGAGGTGGAATTTCCCCGTTTGTGGGATTAAAAATCCCTTCACTGATCATCAACTAAAATTTCGCAATGTCACAAGACCTGAAACAGCAGGTTAGTTATTTAACCCCTTAAACGGTCAGGGCCCAGCAGCAGGCCAAAGTTTTATTACACACTTCTATAACTTAAGAATAGCTCACAGCCAGTGTGCACTGAAGTCCCTGCTGTTACTGAATAATAAGCCTTAGTATGTAATAAGCCTGAGATTTCAAGGGGTTGAATAACTTTTGACCGAGCAAAACACCAAGAAAAGAAAGACAGATGATCTTGCATACCAAAGACAGGTGTATCTGTTTGGATTTAAGAATGTCGAATGTTGTGAAGAGTGAGATTGACTGTGCTCCATCTGCTAGACAGGTAATCCTTCTGCAAAGCAGTATTTATTGACCAGTCAAAACTGCCATTTAGTACAGATTTTCTTTTTTTTTCATGAGATAGATCATCTACTTGCATAGGGAAACAGAAAGTCAAAGGAAAAAAATAGTTTCCAAATCAAAATCAATCAAAAGCTCCAAAGAAAATGTGACTCCTAACAACCAATTGGAAGACCTGGTAGACACCAAAACTGTCCCTATCAGATAAACAGCACTGAAAGCTTTGATCTCTGAGAGAGAGGAGAAGATCAAGCTGCTTCAAATCTGAAAACATCCATAGGTGTTTCTGTCCACCCATCCACTGTGAGAAGACCACTCAGCGCTATGGGTCTGAAAGGACGTGTAGCTGATCAAGAAGAACCTCACTGAGAAAAGGAGACGGACACATCAAACAAAGAAGCTGGACGATGGACTGACCGCCCCAGAGTCCAGGCCTCAGCACCACTGAATGGGTTTGATCACTTCAGAAAATCATCAACCAGCTTCTAAGACTTTGGAGGCGTGTCTGCAGATTGTTAGAGGAGCTGAAAGTGAGTCTCCTGAAGAGAACGGAAGCTGTGATGAAGGTAAACAAATGATTAGGCAGTCTTTAAACATTTGTGCAGTGCTGCAGTTTAAATCTATGATTAACACTGAGGTGCAGTGGCTGTTATGCACTGTTATATATCAATACAGCCAGCAAACACAAATCTCATTACTTTCCAAGCGCATGTTTGTATTTTGTTGCTTTTTCTGCCTCAGTTTTATTACTTTCCTTTAGAGATTTGCACAAACGCCCACATTCCCGCAGACATCAAACACACACTCTTACCGTCCTTCATCTCCTGCACCTACACGCAGACTGCTGCTCACAATGCGTCTATTGTGAGCTTTGTGTCTTTCTGCGTCTTTCTTCTCTGGCAGGCACACACAGGTGCTTCCAAGTGTGCGTTGTGACCCCGGTGGTCCCTGTCAAATGCTCAACTGCAGGCTCTATCACACGTATGACAGCTGTGCTATTTATCACGAGTACTGAGATATGCCCTGCTCAGGTGATAGCAGATAGCATATGCAGTTGTTTGTAAAAAGTATGCAAAAGTTTGAACATCCCTACTAAAATTACTGTTAAGATGTTGGTGTATATATTATATATTATACTATATATTATGTAGTATGTATTTCACTGCTGTCCGAACAAATCTTGTATCTCCAAAATGGTGACTTTACAGGAGAAGGAAAAAACATGCGTTACTTTTAATGTAAGTCAATGGAACCAGACGTCTTTCCAAGTCATCTTGGGCTGTTTATCATGAAATTGACCTATAATATAAAGGACTACATGCATTTTCAAATGATGTTAAAACTGAAAAACATCAAATGGGAGATATGAGGTTTTGTTCTGGCACCATATACGTGTGCTTGTGTGTGTGTGTGTGTGTGTGTGTGTGTGTGTGTGTGTGTGTGTGTGTGTGTATATATATATATATATATATATATATATATATATATATATAAAACCCTTTCACATATAAAAATGCAGCTCAAAGTGTTTAACAATATAATTTTTTTACTACATGAAATCCTTTGCTTGCCAATTGTGTGAATATCTATTTTTTTTATTTAATTAAAACAAAAATACTATTCATTGAGTTAATTATACTGGACAGCAGACATGTTGTTAGTTTATTTAACCTCCTTTCTGCACTCACTTTCGTTTTTTAAGCCCTTAGTTTCATCAGTCTGCAAAACATTTTCCCAGTAGCATTTCAGAGTATCATGATGCTCTTTGGCAAACATCAGCTTACTCGGTGGTGCCATGCCATGGGCATGATGTGCAGTAGACTCATGAACATAGATGTTCACCAGTTTCATGGTTACTTCAAGGCCTTAGTTGTTTCTGTTTAACTTATTGAGAATTCTGCTGTGCCTTTGGAGGGATATTGGCTGAGCACCCACTTCTAGAGACAGTAAGCACCGTACTAATATCTAATCTAATATCTAGTAGCAGATTATAATCTAAACTCTTCAAGATTACTTTATAACCCTTTCCAACAACAATTTGGATTGGAGGTCTTCTGAGATCTTTTTTGCGAGGTTGCAGATGCTTCTTGTGAAGAGCAAAGTCAGTGTTTGAGTGGTTTTATAAGGCAAAGCAGCTCTAAACCACAGTCAGTTATGTGGTGAAAGTTGAGTCAACAATGTCAGCTATTCAGTGAAGTTATGAAGAAAAGTACAGGAGAAGAGAAGTCTTTTCATCAAGCAACTTTAAAAACATAACTTCACTGTAAGCCCAGGTGTGTTGAATATACTACAAATCTGAGGAACTTGGTTATCTGTAAATGCTTGAGTAATGTGTAATAAAAACTTGAGATAGCATAACTTAAAAAATAAAAAGTTATTATGCCTAAAAGTTTTGTTATACCAATTGCTTTGCCCAGTAATTCAACTTAGTGTCTTGAGTTCAAGAAAATAAAATATTAATTTATTTTTATTCCATTTAACTTAAATATCCACTAGAAATATTCAGGGAAAAACAACATGATGAGGCCAAATTCCACTGGTCAGTAAAGCATGCCCTTTCCCATGGCTGATGGAGGTACTCCAGAGTCTCACACACTTGTCTTTCCATAGTAGGCACAACCTCGGTGGCCTTGCAGAGACGCTCTGGAGAGCCAGATAAATTTAGAGCACCATAACTCAGCGAAAATAAGAGTAACTTACTTCAAACCTCACAGGATTATATGCCCCCTCTCTGGTGACACATGACTTTTTATTGCAGTCTTCGGGGAACTGGAGATAATGACGTTCAGTCAAACACAGGTCAATAGGTTGTGACATGCCCTTTCCAATGAGCATTGCTGACCTTTAGGGAATTGGAGTCATAGACTCCAATGCCTTTTCTGAGGCATCAATATTGTTGCTGCCATAATCATGTGATCAGCGACTTGTCAACATCAAGTTTAAAGAGTCATCGTCCGAGCAGTAAAGTCGACAAGTCAACTAGTTGGTGCAACCCCTACAATGTACACTGTGAATCAACAAGAACAATGCATTACTTTTTGTCTTATTCGCTTAAATATATTGTTTGTTTTTTATTGTAACTTGAGGCCATATTTTAAGACGACTATGTAAATGCTGGTCATTTTCTTGCCAGCATATATAATTGTGTATCTTCTACATGCTATTATGACTCCATGCTGCATAATAATGTGTCCTGATTGTAGCATGTACAAAGGGAATGAAAGTGGGCCTAATACAGAACCCTCTGGCACACCATTAATTATATCATGTTTGCCAGAGTGATGCTCACCAAGGCCAACAAAGTGCTGTCTTCCTTTAAGGTATGTATCCATATGTGACATAAAACATTCTGTTCCATCTCCTGCATCAATAAATGAATAAAGGGCCTATTTCAGTGAACCATGCTGCTTCAGATTTGGTTATTTAACTGGAGATTGGGTATCACCTGTGGTTCACAGGTTGGAAATGGGGTTTTCAGCCAACTGTCAGCCAGTTCAGGATTTTAAATCCTCTTTGAAGTACCTTGGAATTGAGGTACGTCTAACACGTCCAGCTGCATTTCAACACGTGACAAATCAGTGTTGTTTTTATTGCTACCTGTTGGCACGTGGCTGGATACGTGTAGATGTTTACAGGTTTTTTTGCTCACATGGTATGTGTGGAAGCCAATAAGGCAGACATAAATTAGCTCCTGTCTGCGTTTGGCGTGCTGTGCTGAATGGAGCTGCCTCAGGCTGAGGGGCAGTGATTAATGCTCCTGCAGCCACAGGTCAGTCAGCAGAGCCTGATGGATCAGTCAGCCTTCAACAAGCAAAGGGGGCAGGTGGAGGGGGGGGTAGATAGATAGATAGATAGATAGATAGATAGATAGATAGATAGATAGATAGATAGATAGATAGATAGATAGATAGATAGATAGATAGATAGACACAGACAGACAGATAGATAGACACAGACCGACAGACAGACAGACAGATAGATAGATAGACAGATAGATAGACACAGACAGACAGATAGATAGACACAGACCGACAGACAGACAGACAGATAGATAGATAGATAGATAGACAGATAGATAGATAGATAGATAGATAGATAGATAGATAGATAGATAGTCACACAGATAGACAGATCGATCAATAGACACAGACAGACAGACAGACAGATAGATAGATAGACAGATAGACACAGACAGACAGATAGATAAATAGACACAGACAGACAAACAGACAGACAGATAGATAGACACAGACAGACAGATAGATAGATAGATAGATAGATAGATAGATAGATACAGATAGATAGATAGATAGATAGATAGATAGATAGATACAGACAGACAGATAGATAGACAGACACAGACAGACAGACAGACAGACAGACAGACAGACAGACAGATAGATAGATAGATAGATAGATACATAGACAGACACAGACAGACAGAGAGACAGACAGATAGACACAGAGATAGATAGATAGAATAAGGAGAGAGAAAAAGCAGAGAGGAAAGGGAGAGAAAAAGTGAGGAGAGAAGAGGGATAGAATGAGAGAGAGAAAGGAGAAAGAAAAGGAGAAAGAATGAGATACAGAAGATAGTAAGAAAGAGCAAAGTGAACGAGAACAAAGAGAAAAAAAGAAGGAAAGATAGAAGAAAGAAAAAGTGAGAAGGGGTGAGAAAAAACAAAGAAAATTGTAAAAGGGAGAAAAGAGAAAATAGAAAAATAGAATAGAAAGAGAGAGAAGCACGACACGAGAGAAGAGGGAGAGAAGGAGATTAACAGAAACAAGGAAAAGGAGAGAAAAAAGAGAGAAAGAAAAAAAGAAGAGAGAGATACAAACGTGAAGATGAACAAAGAATGAAAAAGAGTGAGACAGTAAAAAAGCAAAGGAGAGAGAAAGAGGGAGGAGAGGAGAAAGAGAAAACAAAGGGAGGGAGTGGGAAAGAGAGAAAAAAGAGAGAGAGCGGGAGAGAGAAGGAAAAATAGAATGAGAGAAGGAGAACGACAGGAAAAAGATGTATTGTTTGCAGGAAAGCTGCAGAGAAACAAAGCGTAAGAGGATTTTGAATAAGAGTGTTTATGTGTGAGAGAGTGAATGTAGGGAAGAGTGAGATTGTGTCTGTGAAGTGAAGTGTGGGCGGCTGGCGCTGGTTGGTCACTCTGGCTCAGCACCACTCAGCAACAGATGGAGCGGGCTGGACGCCTCGTCCCTCATCACAGGTAGCAGCAGCACAGATTGCACCTCCAGCGTCCAGCTCACAGTCCAGCTTCCAAACCCATATAGCTACAGCCCTGCAGATCAATGATGGGGATCAATGTAGGGTGGGATTAAAACAGGGGCAGAGTTCGGGTTAGCTACCTACCTCCCCAACCACATTAGAACGTTAGCTAACTAACACCAGTGTTTAAGCAGCATTATGTAACAATTTTACTTTAAAATATCATCTTCTGAATTGTTTGGATGGTATACAAATAACAGGGAGAACAATGTCTCTGTCATTGCCACTCTGGGCTCAGAACGTTTGCTATAGCACTATGTGACTTTGGAGGAGTGGACACAAGACATCTTGCAAGAACGGAGTAATGCTTTCCGGCATTACATAACACCCCAACAACACCACTTGCTGTAAGCAGAAGCTAGCTTGGTTTTCCCAGCATCGAGATCTTGATAGGGGCTGCAAAGAGACTGATGCTGTTGGGGGAAGCGAGCAAGAGAAAAACAGAGAAACTGAGCAAATGACCAGACAAGAGTAAATCTCAGACAGATCTTTACTGCTTAATCGGAGCTGAAAGACATAAAACAGATGCAAGACAGATCACGGCTCACGGCTATTGGCTAATGCGAAAACGATGTTGGTTGTTTTTGTTAGTGTTATCATATTGGTATGATTGGAATCATCCCTGTCCACAGAGTTGTGTAGTTTGGTCATCTAACCTCAGTCCCATTTCAGGCTAGCATAAAAAGAAATAAATTCATTCCCCACCAGAAAGTTTGGCCATTCTTTATCATGTAAACAGAGCACTCTGATTTCTTAGGTCGAAGTAAGGCCTAGAAATCCCATTTAGGATTATGATTGAGAGCTGGATTTTAGCTCAGTAATCAGATTTCTCAGTGCTGTGAACTCTTACTCTGATTTCTTTCACATTTCTCAGCCTGTGCATGTGCAAAAACAGATGGCACTGCTGCGAGTCGCAGCAGAACACTTTAGAGCAACGCTGAAACCGGACACATGCTTGAGGAAATGAAGGATTTAAATATTTTTCATCTTCTAGATGATGTATGTTCATATTTTCAGGTAAAGTGGCACAATGTTTAAAGCAAAGCTGTATCATGAAGTCTGAGTTTACCGGCCGGTTGCAAAGCAGAAATCTGATTACTGTCTGACTCATGTAGACCCGGAGTTTTCCCAATATCTGATTATCCAGGTGCAGGTAAATGCATTGATTGGATTATTAACAAAATCTGATTTTCTGCAGTTATTGGACCATTAAGTGCATGTAAATGCACTCATTGTCAAGGTTGATAGCATAGCATGTAAGGTAAGGACTCAACTCTGCAACACTTGCCCTGGAAGAGCACATTAACATGGATTGGTCAACTGAAAGTTTAGAATCAGTACTTTAAACAGAATTTATCTGAGCTACAGCTGAGAAATGTTTAATAACTGCATCTTCTGAGGATGAAAGGTATTTTAATCATCGCAGTCATGGCTGGATGAAGCGGATATGTTCTTTTGGGCTTTCTGTGGAGTCTTGAACCTTGTCTTATTTCTAAACTAGCACAGATTCACACGGAAGGAAGTAATGGTGTTTTCTATTCCTTCTCCACAGGTGTTGGCCATATTAGCCTGCTGTTGCTCCACTTTGAGCTGAAGCCTATTAATGACTTCAGCTCAGTTCTATAACATGACTGATGGGTTTAATTAGGCCCTAATACTGATCCCAGCTCAGAGGGAGTCTGAAAGAAAGAGACAGAAAACGAATGAGATTTTGCTAATGCTGAGGCAGAAGAATGCAGGACAATCTGGGTAAGGTGTGTGTGAGAGCGAGAGACAGAGTGTGTGTGTTATCATCTAAAGAGCATTTTCTCGTCCTACTTTGTCAACTTCAGCAGAGAGATTTCTCTTCTCAGATAGTAGCGCAGTAGCACCACAGGGACCACAGTGCATCCAGAGCTTCAGGATAATGTGATCTATAGTCATGAATCCGCAACAAAAGAAGTTCTGCAACCTCAAATCGGTTTAACCTGGTGATTTGCAGAACATCAGCATGTAGTGCTTTTATTCAGAGTGATGCCGAGGCACGTTTATTTATTTAAAACCATGGTTCTGCTGGATACTGGAAACCTCTTGGTAACATTTAGCACTGTGCTACTCTGACAAGCTAGACTTCTGCCTGGTACATTTCTTAACCTAAAGCCGGGTTTACGCTACATGACTTTTACCCTCATTTTAGCCACGATTCTCAGCCTGGCTGAGTCTGTGCTGGTCGGCTCTAGTCTGCAGATCTTTGGGTCAGTCTGAGTTCAGGACAATTGGAGAGAGAATCGCATCGTGTGTGAGGGGCTCAGACTCAGATTTTTGGCCTCATCATGTCCCAGATCAGTCTGAGTTTATCAAACGTTTGATTTTTTTGACCCAACTCATCATAATCTAATGTAAACCGGTCAACGACTCAATCTGAATGGACTCCTCCAACAGCCAATGAAAACTGAGAGCGTGAAAAAACAAAATACAGCAGGTAAACAAAGACAAATGGTGAAGAGCCACTCATGTGTGGAGTAAAACTCTTTAATGAGCTGAATTTAAGGCACTTTAGAGGAAAGTGTAAACAGATTCTGGACAAGGTTTATTCAGATAAGATCTGGACATCAGTTGTGCAAGGTATAAACAGGCTGTAAGTCGTTATTATAAAATACATATAAAAACATCTTATAAATGAGAAGCAAACTTACCACAGAATATTTCTTTGATGAACCTCTTGACAAACATTTTGTAACGTTACCAGGCGAACTCATTTTCCAGCAGTTATACCAGCATTAGCTCAGTCATTACAGACTACCTACTCAGCTCTGGTTTTCTGTTTCTGCTGAGTGTCCAGGGAAAGAGTTCAGCCTGGTTCTCATTTGGTTCAAAAGTCCAAACTTTACATCCATCTTGAAATCTTCTCGTTTCATTTTTGTAACACATGCTAATGTTTTTCGGTATAAATGCAGTTTCAGGTTGTTTATATCAACAGCTTTTTTACTGTGACTTCTTTCACAGTCTTTCAGCAGAAATGAGCAGATTGACTGACTGAGAATAAAAACATTTTTTCATTTCACAGAAAGTAAGTTCAAACCTAAATGACCCACAGTAGGTGAGGAGGCATGTTGTGCAGTCCTAATATAGCTCATCCCCATTAGCTATAACAACACAAATGAACTCTTGGAGATGTAGGAATCAAGATTATATAAAAATAGCATTTATGAATAAAAAAGCTCAGTATCCTTAGAAGTATACTAAAAACAAAACAAAATAAAATCAAGGCAGTTTATACCATAAACTTCACCAACATTTTTCCAGTCCCAGCAACTGTATCTCAAACTGAATGGCTGTGTAACGGTGGGGAGCAATGATGAGATGGATGCATATGCGGAGAAAAGCGAGATTTATTAAGGGCGAATCCATAATCAGGGTCAAGACTGTTCAGGGTCAGAGAGCCAACACGGAGAGCAGGAGGGACAGACATGATGAAAATAGACACAGGGATAAACAAACAATTCAAACATTAAACAAAGCAAATCAAACAATACAAAGACCAACAAACAACTAGGAAAAACACAGGGCTTAAATATAACCAGGATAACGAGGGATAACAGGACACAGGTGGAAAACACAGGTGGCAACAATCAGGGGTGGAGACTGAAAACAAGGGGGCTGGACTGGGAAGATAAAGGAAAGCACAGACACATAAACAAAAGCACATGGAAGACCAAAACACAAGCACATGGATAACCAGGAGGGGCCAATCATGACAGGCTGCCATTTTTCCATATGATGACAAAATATTGCAAAAAATGTAAAGGCTGGAACTTCTTTCTGCAGAATGACTGTACATTGAAAAATAACATTCCATCATATTCAGTCATAATAAATCTCTTCTACAAACACAGTTTCTATGGATTCATAGTTTAGAATCTGCACTTTCCACACAATTTTCTACTTGCTTCACTAACAGAAATAGTTCAGCAACACATAAATGGAGATGAATATGCACTGGGAGCACTAGGAGCGATAAAGTGTTGCCATGCTGACCTTAACGTTTGTTCGCAGACCTGCTCAGCCCGAGTGCAGTGATTCTAGTTTGGCCTGGTTTTGGTCCACTGTTTGCCTGCAGGTCATTTTTCATTATAAAGAGAGGAGACAGTGGAGCGTCCACGTGAGTGCCACTGAGCGTCATAAATCTAAGGCTTCCACACCGGTGAGAGAACTCAGAGGCATCGTATTCAGGCACCATTAGCTTGAAAGTTTGAGAGAAGAAACCGGAATGTAGATCATTTATAAATGGCTGTTCAGAGTAATCAGCGTCTATTTCGTATAAGCCTGCAGAACAAAAAGGATCCATTTGGGCAGATAGTGGACAAACCTGCCTCTTTCTCAGAAAGCTTTCTTTCTATTTGGCCTTCAGAAATCAAACTTTAGTAGAATTAGCACAAATATGTACTCGATGCAGATTAAATTGAAACAAGGCAAATTCATTATTTCTCAATTTCATGAGGAATAACACATGAGCAAATAATGCTGAAATCTCATTTCTGATCTAATCTGATCTGTGTTCATGCATCGCTAGGTTTTTTTGATTCCTCACACACTTTGTACAAACAGGATTAGTTCCTTCGGGAGGGTTTATTCATAAGCTCAGATTATCTGAGAGGGAAGAGGATAAAAGAAATCACAATATTTGAATAAAAACCCAACAACACCAGTGCGTGGCAAATCAGCTTTTGTTGGGTCAGAGTCCGTTTGGGTTTACTTAGTGATTACACTGAGCAGTGTTGGTCTGTAACGGGAGAAAAGAGGCTAACTGAGCTCCCTATATTGGTCTATACACTACGGGTGTATGTAAAGTAGACCCAAATGTTAAATAGAACCATTATGTCCTTTCTGGAAAAATCTAAGCACCTTGGACGCCACAACATTTTGTGTCCATTTTGCCATCTTGGCTCTAAATCTGTCTCAGTATGTGCTGATTTGCTAGTTTAGGCTAAAAAATATAAGATAAACGAAAATGCAGACCTACTTTGCTCTGCTTTAAGCTTTAGCTCAGCTACTTTTTTCACATCTCCGGCAGGAAACTTTTCCACAGAAGTAGAACAGCTCCTTGTAAAAAGTCAGATTCTCATTCGCCAGCTTCTTGTTGGACTTTTCCAATGTTCCACCAGAATATAACAGTTGCACCATTTAAGGTGGAACATGAAAATTCAAACGAGAAGCCGCGGTTGAGAGTTGGACTTCCGCTTCACAACTTTTTGGTGTTTGACAGTTTCTCAAACTGTCACGCATCCAGCGAGCTCTCAGAGGAACATGGACTCCATCTGAGAATCCTCTGGGAGATCACGTGACTGCTAAGCTGTCCTCACACCTGGAGTCTAACTCTGGACTCCATTGCCCAGAGTCCTCTGGGGAATCACGTGACCTTCTCTTGCGCTCCTATCAGCGCTCTAGATCACCAGAGTATTGATGTGTATCACCTGTGTGTTGGTCATATACTTCCACAGTTTGTTCATACGCCCAGGTTTCAGCTGGAGGCATTTTCCACTGTGAGCCACTGAGCGTTTATTCTGTTGTTTGTATCCTGTTTTTTGACCACTGCTTTGTTATTTCGGCTCTGCTCTTTGGACTGTTTGCTGGACTTTTCTGATCCGTGTTTTTCACCCTTTTTTGCTTGTTTCACCGACTACGTCTTTTGCCTGCCCCTTTGTGTTTGTTAGCATCATGTAATGCTTTCCATTTTCATTCTGCTGTGTTTTTTGGATCTGACCCACGCCTGTTATTTGACTGTGATTCTGGACTTTGATTCTGAGAGTAAAACCTCCTGTTGTGTTTTCAAACCATGAGCGTCTGACTTTTGTTGCCACGTTTGCATCAGAAAACCAGCTGGAGTGCTTCTAATTGCAGATACATCCATTCATTTGAAATCTTTCTCTTTGCCTTTTTCGTTAGCTACTAGGTTTTTTTTTTCACCAGTGTTTTATTATTTGGGATTTGTTCTTAGCTCAAGATCACAAAGGTGCGAACAGTTCTGTACTCTGTTGTTTTTTTTTTTTTACTGCCACCCACCACCCCCCTCTTCAGGGCACCAATTTTTATTTATTACTGGTATTACAAATTTCTTTTAGTATATGCTGCCATCCTGTAGAGGGAGGGCAACAAACTGCAGTCATACAAGTAAAAAAAATGTACAAGGGGGAATAAAGGAGGGGAAAAAATAAAGGCAAAAAAGAAAAAAAACCAGAAAAGAAAGAAAATAGAAATTATAATATTTGTACCCTCAGAGAATGAATTGAGCTTTAGTGTGTGTGTGTGTGTGTGTGTGTGTGATACCAGAAACATTCGGGTAGAGGCACCACAGAGCCGATGGAAGTTCGTTAGGTACTAGCTAGGTGAGACTGTTGCTATGGTGACCAGCAGTCCGTGTGTCAACCTTAACCAGGGTTAAAGGGTGAATCAGCAGTTCTACATTAACTCCAGCATTTAAGACGATTTACCGTTAAACTGTGTTGAAGGATCAGCAGATCTTATTTTAATCTAAAGGAGGATTATTTTATTGTTACCTACAAATCTAATTCAGCTGTGGAGCTGCAACAGGGCAGTGAAAGAGCCCCTGGACTAGAGTAATCCAGTTCGTCTAGTTTGTTTGATTAGTGTCATCACTCCGCACCCTGAACCGTCCCACTTCAACAGATGGGCTCGGGTTCTGATCACTAACTCCGCCCGAGCATAGAACTCGAACTTGATGACTGTGGTGCAACTGTCCCACTTTCCGTTTAAGAATATTTGGGTTAATAACACGTCTGAGGCCTTTAAGCGTGTACTGTTAGTTCCAGATGCTGGCTGGTTTTCATAGTGATGCTCTGCCAGCTATTTTCTGTCCCTGTTTGTTTCTGGGGCGTTTTACCTTCTGCCTCATCTTCTGTGAATGATATTTACACCTTTTGGTTTTCTCAAAACATTTGAATATAATCATCCTAAATAATCACCTTAGTACTTAGTACTCCTGTAATCTGTTTCTGAGAGCGGATTACAGTGACCTACAGTGCTGTTTTAAATATATATATATTTAACGCATAATCCCCAAACTTTATTCCTGCCTCTTATCGGAAAAATCTCAGCCTCTGTCTGAAGACCACGGACCCTGAGAAGCTTAAGATACTCACAAAGGTGCTCTGAATGACTATCATTCATTTTTCAGCAGTAGGAAAAAACATATTAAACAGAAAATGACACAGAAGCCTCAACAACTAAATCTACTATCAGCTATTCTGTGTTCAGTGTGTGACTCTTTCCCTTCATCACAGCTTCCATTCTTCTCAGGAGACTCACTTTCAGCTCCTCAAAGAACCTGCAGACACGCCTCCACAGCTCAGTCCTAGAAGCTGGTTGATGATTTTCTAAAGTAATCAAACCCATTCAGTGGTGCTGAGGTCTGGACTCTGGGGTGGTCAGTCCATCGTTCAGCTTCTTTGTTTGATGCGTCCGTCTCCTTTTCTCAGTGAGGTTCTTCTTGATCAGCTACATGTCCTTTCAGACCCACAGCGCTGAGTGGTCTTCTTACAGTGGAAGGATGGACAGAAACACCTGTGGATGTTTTCAGATCTGAAGCAGCTTGATGTTCTCCTCTCTCTCAGAGATCAAAGCTTTCAGTGCTGTTTATCTGATGGGGGCAGTTTTGGGTTTTTAGGAGCTTCATTTTCTCTGTAGCTTTTAATCAGTTTGTGAACTCCAGTTTGGGAAATGCACATATTTTCCTTTAAACGCTAGCATGAGACTGGATTACAAAGCCAAAATAGTCAGTAATATGCATCGATTTAAAAGTCAAGCACAGTCTTTAAAAGAATTTTGCTTTTAATAAATATATTCTTTTTCCTGCCCTGCGATGGGCTGCCGACCTGTCCAGGGTGTATCCTGCCTTCTGCCCAATGACCGTTGGGATAGGCTCCAGCACAACCCCCCCCATCCGCGACTGTGAGAGAGAAGCAGCTTAGAAAATGTGTGTGTGTGTGTGTGTGGGTGTGTGTGTGTGGGTGTGTGTGTGTCTCTTCTTTTTCCTTTAGTGTTTATGTAACATAACAACTGACTTTCCTTAAAACCGAGAAATTGAGATATATTAAAGAATGTACTGCACTGCAGAAAAACACATTACTGTTCATTCGACTGGATATTCCTCGAATGCAGCTCACATTACTGCCAGTTCTGCGTTTGTAACTCACTTTCTATCACTTTTTATTTCTTCATTTCTTTTCCTCCAACTTCACAAACTTCTGTTTCTGACTCTCCTTGACAAGCGCAAGCTATTGAACAGCTTCACAAGACGCTCCTGTTTTTGGGAGCGAGAACAGAAGGGAGGTTGGGACGGTGAATCTGGCTGTGTGAGGAGTGAATGCGCTTTGAGTTCTCTCTCTGCTTTCTCTGCAGGGCTTAGCCACGGCATTCTGGGGGGACGTGTCCTGCTGTGAATAAAACATGAGGAGACGCAGAGTCCTCTGCGCACTTTAAGAGGGGTTTGGGAATGCTTGATAGACGAAGCCTTAAAAAGAGTTATTGGGATGGAGGGGGGCAAAGAGAGATGGAGATGAGAATGAGAGATGACAGACTTATTAGCATAAATATAGACAACAAGGCAATTAACTTTCAGGCGTGGAGAGTCTGAATTCTTTAATGTAGTTACATGTAATTACGTGCACTTTACACTCTATGGCAAGGATGAAAGGATCTCTTTGAAAATGCATTTCTGCACTGATTAAAGATTATCTGTTCTAATATATAATCTGTGCTAATATATATCATCTAATATATATATATATAAGAAGTGTAATCGCATAATTAAACATTCCACTTGAATGACTTTGTAAAGCCATATGATATTATACTATATTATAAGTAGGTTCTTGTGTGTACTGTTGAAAGGGAGGAAACCAGCTCCTTCAACAAATGTTTAAAGTTGGAATATTTACTGAAGGATTTACTAAGTTTAATTACATAATATAGAACACAGTACTTGAATTTTATATCTGTAAGCTTCAAATGTCAGCATTTCTGTATAGGATGTAACATATTTACACAGTTTATTACATAGTTATACTCTGAGTTACATTCACTTAACATTTAAATCAGAGCGGGAGGGTTACTTTAAAATGTATTTTAGTACAGAGTATTGATTTCTTGTTATATAAATAGGATCTAAAAGATTACCAAAGATTAGAGTAATGTATTCTGTTTACTTTCCATTCATTTTGTAATACTTGGTGAAGTCATATAGTGTATCATAGTATCATAAAGTGTTACATTACAATGCCAATGCCTAAAGCTGTCCATAAGGGGGAGCTGTTTGCACTCAAATAGATTTCATGTGCATCATTGAAAGAGAGGAAACCGGCTTCTTTAATAAAGATTTAAAGTTGCGACATTTTAAGGATTCACTAAAAAGCTACAGTATAAAAAGTGTATAAGAGAACACACTAAAGAATAAATTATTTGAATTATATGTCCCTAAATTATGGAAATGTTTGTATTTACGCCATAGTGGTCTGTATTTAAGCAACAATAAACAATGACTTACAACATGAAGGTCATTGAAATGACCAAAAGACCAAATCTAATATATAAGAGTAGTTTTCATGCCACAGCATAATCCTGATTACGTAACACTGTCTGCTGTTACATGTATTCCGTTACTACCCAACTCTGTTTTATAAGGATATAAAGGTTTAAATTAGCACTTTTTCCGTTTGTTTCACCGTGACAACACGAGCCTTTCAAAGCCTACAGCTACGTCATGGGGGACCTGTGAGAAATAAGCCTTTTTATCCCTTTCTTTTCTGATTCAGCAACTTTACGAGCCAGACTTTTCCCAGTTCTCGCATATCTGCGTGCTCTAAAGGTCAGAAGGTCAGATTTGTGTTCTCTTGTCATTTGCGCACGGCAGATGACCTTTTCTCACGTCTCATGTCTGGATGTTAAAATGCCCTGGTTGTTGGAGTGAATGTGATTTACAGTGTTAATCTAGCGGCGCTCCCTAAGGGACGGTGTGTTAAAGCGTGAGGGAGAGGACGAGAGGGGAAGAAGGGAAGGAGTGCCACTTTCTAGCATTTGACTCAATAACAGCACTTATTGTCCTGTAATGATTTGATGAGCGCTGTAATTGCTTTATAACATTATTCATTACATGCCATTAGTTTGAACAGAAACCAGATGTTCCAGCCGCCGTCATAGATTATAGGCCAAAGGAGGAGGGGGAGGGGGAGTGGGAGGTGTGTGTGGCTCCACAACATTCATATTTCATATTCAAGTCTCTGTAGTGTACGTGCCCTGAAATGCCTCTTCTCAAATTTAGTTGCATTATTTCTGAGCTCAGCGAAGAAACCGTGTGGATTATGAACCTTCAGTCCAGACCACATTTGTGTTTTTAAGTAGAAGAGGATACACTATACTGCCAAAAGTATTGGCTCGTCTGGCTTCACACGCATATGAGCATGAATGAGGTTCCATTCTTAATCCATAGGGTCTAATATGATGTCGGCCCACCCTTTGCAGCTATAACAGCTTCATCTTTTCTGGGAAGGCTTTCCACAAGGTTTGTCATAATACTTGATGTCAAAATGTGACATAGTTGTCATGACAACAAACATTATGGTAGCTGTCCTGACATATGCTGCTGTATTAATAGACATAACCCGGTAACACTTTACTGATAACAACGTGTGCTGTTCCTAAGGCTTTATGACACCTACATAAGCTTGTCATAACAAGTGACATCACTCTACATAAATGTTTATAAATGCTTAATCCAGTAGGTGTAATCTGTCATAAAGCCTAATTTTGATCAAAATGGGCAAATATAAACCTTATAGCGATTGATGAAGCTTACGTGTCATGTAGCCTTATGAACAGCACCTCACAGTAAAGTGTTACCCCTAATCTGACATCTCACGACAGCATGTAACATCTGCTATGACATGTTTATGTCAGTGTTATGTCGCAGGGTTCAGTGTTAGAAACCCTTATTTTGGTGATTTTAATCAAAGTCCATGTCGTTTCAGATGCCTTTGCAGCCCTTAAGGCTCTTCAAACATTGCTTGTTTACAAGACTAAAGCATAAAACCTGGACTATTGAGCAATAGGGATGCATTAACTTGTCAATTCTGGCCTTTTTTCCCACATTTTTATGTTCAAATAAAACCAAAGGAAGACAACAATCCACAAAGTGCGCAAGCTGTTAACCTCAGAGCTGGATCCATAACGGGCCAGTTTAAGGACCTGGTGTACCTATGATGCAAACCCTGCTCCCTTGATGTTTCCATATGACAAAATAATTCCACCCCACAGACCCCTCTCATTTTTCACAGTGTGTGATTGGGCTTGGTTTCAGGGCCTTCAGTGGACACGCCCCCAGAGTTCCAGAGCAGAGAATACTGCTTATTTTTTTACATACTTGGCGATTTTTTTTAATCATTCAAATCTGGCTGGTTAGTTAATCCCATTTTCCTTTGGTGTGACAAATTCAGAACACACATATATCACTACTTTACACCGACTTTAAAAATGACTGAACCGCTGCTGAAGGCAAAGTGGTGGCTCTGGTCATTATTAGGTACTTAATACATTGTTAGCTGTTTCCGTTATTTTGTCTACTCTCTCTATATTGGTTATATCCACAGCTCGATTTAAAGGCAGAACAAACTCTCCTTATAAAACCACCACCCCTTGTTTCCATTCCTTTAGATGAAAGCTGTTTTATGACCTATTTTAAATCTGTTTCGATTTAAAGTTTCCTTGAATGTACAAAATATAATAAAACAACAGAAGTCAAACTCAATCACTGTCTGTCAAAAGTTTGCTGTTTATATTTATAGTCAGTCACACAGGGTTCTTTTACCCTGACACTCGAAACATTCATGGTTTAAGAAAGATATCTGCAAAGGCGTTTTTCACAAAAAACTTTTAGTTTTGAAATCAGTCTCTCTCCCCACTTCAGGCTCTTGGACTGAATTAGAGATTCAGCACCCTGGACAGCGCAGTCGGAAACCGCAGTATGTCTGCATTTTTACTAGAAAATCAAAACTCACATACACCCTTTTACTGACACCCTTACATATTTTAAAATCATAACTTATTTTCTCAAAGTAGGCTTACTGTGTCAAAAGGATTTTCTTTTTCTCCTTGGTTCCCGACGGCACTACCATACTGCACAGGACAAAACGTTAAGAGATTCTGTGTTATTAAGTGGTTAAGACGTCAACAGAGTCATTCGGAGTGGTTGGGTGTGAAATGCTCTGTTGTAAAGAAACTTTAATGAGTCAGAATTGTTTACAGTGCTAGTGATAGGAACCAGACGTCTACTTGTAAAATAGTAAACATTATAACATATCGTTGCCGTCGGAAGAAATCCTCGTATCTCCAGTTTTGGCATTTTTCAGTTTTTGACATAATTTGAAAGTATCTGTTACTCTTTACACTGTTTGCCAATTTTATGATGAATGGCCTAAAAGAAATGACCCAAAATGACATGGGAAAAATTCTGGTTCCATTGACTTACACTGAAAGTGAAGTATGTTTATTCCTTCTGCCGTAAAGTTACTATTTTGGAGATACAAGGTTTTCTTCCGACATACACACACACACACACACACACACACACACACACACACACACATATATATATATATATATATATATTCTGTTATATTGTATACTATATCTGTTATATTATACATTATATTATATATACTAATAGATTCATGGTGGAGAACTACACTATACCACCCTGCACTATACCAGTAAGAGTCCTTGGGTAAGACTCCTAACACCACCTTGGCCTCCCTGTGTAAAATGATCAAATTGTAAGTCGCTCTGGATAAGAGCGTCAGCCAAATGCCGTAAATGTAAATGAGAGGTACGTGTTATGAGGCAAAGTAGTTCCCAAAGAAAACCATCATCAACATTAAGAACTCAGAAGACTCGGGTAGGTTCACTGGTGGTTTTGATAGTAAATAAAATAACCATATTTGTGTTGTAGTCATGACGACCCCTGGTTCCCATCACCACCACTGCATTATTCATTTTACAACCCTAGTAGGAAATGTCATGCTGTGACTTTGGGAGTGAAACACAAAGAGCTTTAATTCTGAACGCTGCTGCTACCAGCCTCATGCCTTTTAGTCAATAATCTATCACGTCCCGCACGCTGCAGGTTCTCTACCTTCTGAATATTCTCTTAAGGCTCAAGGCCATCTCCTCCACTTTCATTCTGCTGTTTGTTTTGAAAGAAAGAATCAATTTCAGGCTGTATGCGGTGCCCCCCGCTGACAGCACGCTCTCACTGCGGCTCAGAGGAACAGCTTAAATGCAGAAGTTAGCTTTACATCTCTGCTGCCTCAGACGAAGGACAGGTGGGTGGATATATGGATGTATCCGTCTGTTGATGTTTACTATTTTCATGATGCATATTTTTATGATTATATTCAAACACAGATAGTCACTAGCAGGCAGGTTTGTTGGGGCCGTATGAATTAAAATTAACGGACAGTTCACTTTGCTGGACATTATTTTCAGCTCCTGTTTGTCTTTGGGGCGTTTTACCTTCTGCCTCGTCTTCCGTGAACAATATTCACACCTTTTGGTGTTTTTTTCTCAAAACATTTTAATATAATCATCTAAATAATCACCTTACTTCACAACTGCACCTGTAATCTGAGAAACAGCGGCTTTTTAGAGAGCGGAAAGGATTACAGTGACCTACAGTGCTGTTTTAAATAAATATATATATATATATATATATATATATTTAATGCATAATCCCCAAACTTTATTCATGCCTCTTATCGGAAAAATCTCAGCCTCCATCTGAAGAACCACCTGTACACCATGAGCCCTGCGAAGCTTAAGATAGGAAAGAGCTGAGGCCACTGAATCACAAAGGTGCTCTGAATGACTATCATTCCTTTTTCAGCAATACGAAAAAACATATTGCACAGAAAATGACACAGAAGCCTCAACAACTAAATCTACTATCAGCTGTTTGAGTGTTCAGTGTGTGAGTCTTTAACTTCATCACAGCTTCCGTTCTTCTCAGGAGACTCACTTCCAGCTCCTCAATGTATCTGCAGACACGCCTCCAAAGCTCAGTCTGAGAAGCTTGTTGATGATTTTCTGAAGTAATCAAACCCATTCAGTGGTGCTGAGGTCTGGACTCTGGGGTGGTCAGTCCATCGTTCAGCTTCTTTGTTTGGTGTGTCCGTCTCCTTTTCTCAGTGAGGTTCTTCTTGATCAGCTACACGTCCTTTCAGACCCACAGCGCTGAGTGGTCTTCTCACAGTGGAAGCATGGACAGAAACATGTTAGGAGTCACGTTCTCTCTGGAGCTTCAGTTTTGGAAGCTCCTGTTTTTGGCTTTCTCCTTTCTTCTGCAAGTGGATTATCTTACATCTAATCCCCTGAGAAATGTCTCCTAAAAAATAGTACCATCCCTTAATAGTCTGGCCTGGAAATTAAATAAACAAAAAGTGGTCTCTGACTTTTTCACTGTACTGCAGGCACCACTCAGACTGTAAAAGAAGGTGGAGGAAAGATGGAGGAAGACAAAATCATGGTAAGGAGACAGAAAGAAGTAGAACAGATGGAATAGAGAGAAAGATGAATCAAGGAAAATGGAGAGCAAAGGGAAAAAAGAGGCTGCATGAGAGAGAGAAAGGAGGAAGAGAGATGGTGTATAAGGAGAGAGAAAAAAGATGGAGTGATCAATAAGTAGGAGCAAAAGAAGGTGAGGAGAGAAAGAAAGAGAGAGGGAGAGGAAACAATGAGAGAGAAAGAGTTAGAGGGAGAATGGATGAAGAGAGGGAAAATAGAGAAGATAAAAAATTGAAAGAGGGGGAGAAAAAGGAGAGAGAAAGAGAAAAAAGAGAGTGCTAGTGAATGGGAAAGAAGATGGGAAAGAAGTTGGGGAAGAAGGATTGACAGGAAAGAAAGAGAAAGAAAGAAAGAGTGAGAAAAAAGTCTGAGGGAAACGGTGGGGAGAGACGGAAAGGAGAAATGAAAGAAGGATGGAGAGAGGGACAGTGAGAAAAGGGGATGAAAGAGTAACAAGATAAGAAGGGACGGCAAAAGAAAGAGGAGGAAAGAAAGTGTAGGAGAGAGAAAAAAGGAGAAGGGATGAAAGAGACAGAGAGGAAAGAAGGAGAGGGAGGAATGAGAGAGAATGAAAGAGTGAGAAAGTGGTAAGATAATAAGATACGAAGAGAACAAGGGGAATGCAGAGCGAATGAGAGAGAGAGGGAGCAGAGCAGAAGAGAAATGAGGAGGGAGAGGGAAAGAGACAGAGAGGTAGCAGGAGAAGAAAGTGAGAGGAAAAGAAGGAAAGAGAGGAGAGAGAATTGGATGTCAGTAAGGTGGGGCATCCTTGTTTTTTTCTATATTTTCCTTGCTTTTCTGCCTCTGATGGTTTTTCCAGTTCCTATGGGGATTGATGGCGTTCCTCCAGCAGCCTTGGCTGAGACGGGCCTTCAGACCCCCGGGGGGGTTTGGGTTGTGCCACCTCGTCCTTGTCAGAGGAAAAATGAAGCTACTTCCCTCAGTGTTTCAGTCTGAGGGCAAAGCAGCAGTTACAGCAACCGTCTGGCTCCAGTATCATCTGTCAGCCAGTGGCTATTTAGCTGAGAATGAATGGGAGCTTATAGACCACCAATTAGCATTAGCAACTAGCAAAATTCAGGCTGCTAATGTTTTTAGCTAAGTGATGTCGTTAGAGCCGTAAAATTTGTAAATTTGGATTTAATTCTTCATTAATATTTGTAGCTTTTGCATTTGGGTAATATAAGAATTTAGCAATGTAATTGCTTTAATGTAATGCAATCTGATTAAGATTGAGACCCTTATTTAACCCATCAGTGAAGTGAAACACCACATACACACTAGTGAGCACACTTGCCCGGAGCGGTGGGCAGCCCAATCCACAGCACCTGGGGAGCAGTTGGGGGTTAGGTGTCTTGCTCAAGGGCACTTCAGTCATGGACTGTCGGCTCTGGGGATTGAACCGGCAACCTTCCGGTCATGAAGCTGGTTCCCTAACCTCCAGCCCACGACTGCCCCCAAGAGTGCTGAGTTTAGTAGCCTCGAGCCTAGGAGCATCACAGTCTTTTGACCGTCACGCTGCTTAATTTAGAAGTCAGGAATTCATCCTTTGTTTTACGATTTTAAGTTCATAGCAAAGATACAAACCCCAAAGAAAAGTTTGGGTTCAAGATCTTTTCATTTCTGATACGTGCTGCGTGTAGAAGAACTTTGGGGTTCAAGGCTAGTGAGTCAGCACGCTGTACTCACAGATGTACATCAGTCCATAAAAGTTGTGTTGTAGTTCTCGAGCCCAGTTTCAGTGACTGAAACCAGTCTTGGTGTCATCTTGGTCTCAGCCTCATTTGGACTCGGTCTGGTCTCGGGTTTTGAGGTGAGGTGGACTCAGAGGTTGTTGTGAAGACCAGCCCAGTGTGATGCCTCCTTTGAAGATAACTGAAAGCTGAGTTATTATTGAATATCAATATAACAGTTACAAACTTTCTCAACTTGTAGCTCTGAGAAAAACCACAAAAGGGATCAAATCGTCAAGATTCACTGGGTTTGTTCTCTGAGTGACAGTGTCGCTCAGGGGTCGCAACCCAAAAGTTAAGAAGAGCCCATTTGTCCTTTCAACAAACATCAAACCACCTTGGGAGCCACAACATTTTATGTCCATTTTACCATCTTGACTGAGCTTGGTTGTAAACATGTCTTGGTATGTGCTAATGTTCTGGCATAGACTAAAAAACATACAACCCCATTTCCAAAAACCTTGGGACGCTGTGCAAAATGTAAATTAAAACAAAGTGCAATGATGTTTAAATCATTTAAACCCTATATTTCATTGAAAATAGTACAAAGACGATATATTCAATGTCAAAACTGAGAAATTTTATTGTTTTTTGGAAAATATTTGCCCATTTTGAATTTGATGTCAACAACACGTTCCAAAAAAGTTGGGACGGGGGCAACAAAAGGCTTGTAAAGTTGTGTAATGATAAAATATCACTTGGTGGTTAATTAGCAACAGGTTAGTAACATGATATGGGTATAAAAGAGCATCTCAGAGAGGCTGAGTCTTTCAGAAGTAAAGACAGGGAGGGGTGCACCACTCTGTGAAAGACTGTGTGGGCAAATACTGCAACAAAATCATCGTCTACGGTGCGTAAGAACATTATATGATTCAGAGAATCTGGAGAAATCTTTGTATGCAGGGGACAAGGCCAAAAACCAGTATTTGCTGGCCGTGATCTTTGGGCTGTCAGGCAGCACTGCATTAAAAACAGACATTTTTGAGCTGTTTCTTTTGGTCCATTCTTTATGAAATTTACATGCAGTGTAAAGGGAAACAGGCATTTTGAAACTATGTCAAAAACTGAAAAACGACAAAAATGGAGATGCAAGGTTTTCTTCCGACAGCAGTGATATGCTCCCATCCAGACAATGTCTTATTCAGGGAAGGCCTTGATTATTTCAGCAAATTCTGCATGTATTACAGCAGCATTGCTCCATAAGAAAAGAGTAAGGGA
>NC_051217.1:43599857-43604857 GCF_015220715.1 Pygocentrus nattereri
AACTCATTTACATATATCCACCTATTCAGCCTATAGCAATTTAGCTGTGCCCATTAAAGTTTTAAGCGAAGTTTTAGAGAGTGTTTCAGCTCTGAGTGCTGTTTGAATGAGGGACAATACAGGACAGCCACTCAGAACAGAGCTCATTTACATGTATCAGTCTTAAAGGTACAGTAACAGCTCGTTCAATTCTTAGGTATAAAGACAGACTTTAAAATAGACATGTAGAATAACAATAATGATTTAGTGCGTATAAATGCACTCAATAATCTGACCATAATTGGATTTCTGCAGCTATCCGATTCTTCAAATGGTCCTGTAAACATCATACTCTGATCTGGAAATCCAATTAAGAGATCTGATAAAGAGGCTGGTTATTAGCTCAGTAATCAGATTTCTCAGTGCATGTGAAGTCTTACTCTGATTTCTTTTGGATTTCTCAGTCTGAGCATGTACGGAACATGTATGCTGTATGGAAATAAGCGAGCACTTTTGGAGCGATACCGAAACTGATTTTAATATTCTTCATCTTCTAGATGATGTCCGCTAATATTTTCAGGTAAATTGGCTTGTTGTTTATAAAAAAGCCACATCATGAAGTTTGAGTTTTACATTATGTTTACATCATGTCTTCTTCTTCTTTATTTGGCTGGTGGCAAAGCTGAAATCTGATTACTGTCTGATTCATGTAGACCTGGAGTTGTCAGTTTATCTTATTACTCAAGTGCATATGAACACATTGATCAGATTACTGGCAAAATCGGATTTTTTTGCAGTTATCGGATTATTAAGCGTGTGTAAACCTACCCATTATTTCCAGTACATAAAACCACAGAGATGTTTTCAATGGACCTCAAGCGAAAAAATAAAAGAGGAAAAATGTAGCATATGAGCCCTTTAACTTACATTAAAGTTACAGCAGGGATAAATCAGTCTTAAAGGCACAGTAACAAAATCAGACAATCAGGACTGAGTAGAAACCAAACAGACTTTAGAAGGCAAGAATAATATTGAATGTCACTCCTCAGCCAAGCCTGAGTCTCTCTCTCTCTCTCTCTCTCTCTCTCTCTCTCACCCTCTCACTCTCTCTCTCTCTCTCTGTCTCTCACACTCTCTCCATCTCTGTCTCTAGCTCTCTATCTCTCTCTCTCTCTCTCTCTCTCTCTCTCTCTCTCTCTCTCTCTCTCAGCAGGTGGATCTCCAGCTGTTTCCTTGCTGCTCTGAAAGAAGCCACTGACCTCAATCACTCTCTCTCACCGTCTCTCTCTCTCTGTTCATCTCCCTTTTCCTTCATCCCTCTGTGTCACCTCACTTTACTCTGCCAGATCCAGTTTTTACACTGCTGCCTGTAAGACCCCCGCCACCTTTTCTTGAGGGAATAGGAATGTTACTTTACTTTTAAGGTGTGGTTAAAAAAAAGCAAATAGAAGCCATGAAGTGCTCACTGGCCGCTTTATTACAAACACGTACCTTGTACTTCCAGTTCAGTGGTCACTTTATTAGAAACACATACCTTGTTCTTCCACTCACTGGCCACTTTATTAGAAACCACCTATGATACCATAACAGCAACACATTAGCAACCACTGGGATTTCATTTCAATGGCCTAGCAACATTTTAACTATCACTTGTGGTAGCACAGCAACACCATAGCAACCACCTGTGACTTCATAGCAATGGCCTCGCAACATCTTAGCAACCAGCTGGGATACCATAACAAAAACCTATATCAGCCTAGCAACATCTTAGCTATCTATCACTTGTGGTAGCAGAGCAACATCGTAGCAGCCATCTGCGATTTCACAGCAATGGCCTAGCAACATCTTAGCAACCAGCTGGGATACCATAACAACAACCTAGCAGCACCTTAGCAACCAGCTGGGATACCATAACAACAACCTAGCAGAACCTTAGCACCTGGCTGGATACCCTAATGACAACTTAGCAGCACCTTAGCAACCAGCTGGGATACCATAACAACAACCTAGCAGCACCTTAGCAACCAGCTGGGATACTATAACAACAACCTAGCAGCACCTTAGCAACCAGCTGGGATACCATAACAACAACCTAGCAGCACCTTAGCAACCAACTGGGATACCATAATGACAACCTAGCAGCACCTTAGCAACCAGCTGGGATACCATAACAACAACCTAGCAGCACCTTAGCAACCAACTGGGATACCATAATGACAACCTAGCAGCACCTTAGCAACCAGCTGGGATACCATAACAACAACCTAGCAGCACCTTAGCAACCAACTGGGATACCATAACAACAACCTAGCAGCACCTTAGCAACCAGCTGGGATACCATAACAACAACCTAGCAGCACCTTAGCAACCAGCTGAGATTTCATAGCATTGACTTTGTCAAGCCGAGTTCATTCATAAACCCCTTCTAGTCACAGCTGTTCCCTAAACAGACAGAAACCCACTGGAAGAAAAAAAAGTCATGGAATATTAAAGGGGAACCTATATTTTAAAATTCCCAGTCAGAGTCTGGTAGGTTCTGTTTTTCCCCCCAGTGTTGCCAGCAGTGCATTGCCATTTCAGGCCTGTGTTTGTGTTGGCAGCGTGCTCTCATTAGACCCTCTGATTGAGGTGGTTAATAGTACAAACCCTCCAGACTCATGATGAACGGCTGGTAAATAATGCATTGGCTTTGATATATGGTGTTAACTCCACCTCTGCTGCCTTGGGACCTGATCTATGGCCATTAAAACCAGCATTGAGGGTACAAATGTGGGTTTGTCTGTTTATCACGTCAAACTTGCAAAACTATCCCCAGTAGACGCCAGGAACATTGACAGCATCGACTTTCCATGTCTAAAGGCAAGTTTTCTTAAATGAAAATGTTTCTAATAAATCGTAATGTTGTAGATCAGAGAAATGATATGAGGTGGAAACATCTGTCAGAAAGCGCTTTTTTAGACTAGTTTTCACCTTGAAATGGGAAAAGGGGGCTACTCTTGTGTGTGTATTTATCAAATACCGAGACAGTAAATAATCTATTTAGGCCTGTTTGCTTTTTTCCCCTCCAAAAAACAGAGGAGAACAGAGGCGGCCTGCTTTGGATGCTGGACCCATTAACCCTGGCTGGGTTTTAAGTGCTCATCAGTCAGGGCCCTGGCTCTCTCATCCATTACTGTAAGCTGCTTATTGATCCCTGTTCATACCAATCAGCGATCGTTAAGCAACCCGTTTAACACAAGCGTTGTTTTGTATTTGCCTTGGCAGGAGTGTTCGCCCACCAGGGACTGCTGGGGCTGAATGGATTGTGTTGTTTATGTATGGATATACTCAGCTCTGCGTGTATAAAGCCATAAACGTTAGTGAATCCCAGGGAGGGTGGATGAACAGTTGGGAGAACAGAAAAAAAAGCAGTATTAATACATGGAATACAGGGGAAGTCCACCCATTTTTCAAAATATCTGCATCATTAAACTGTTAAGATGTAAACAGAGTCATTCAGAGAGGTTTGGTGTTCTCTGTTCTAGATAAACTTAGTCAGAATTATTCACAGTGGTGGTGATAGGAACCAGACGTCCAAGCTCCCTCACAGAAAGTGATTACATGGAATGGGTGGGCTGGAGCTCTGGGTGGAGTCTGCTCTCGCTCTCTCTCTCTCTCGCTCTCTCGCTCTCTCTCTCTCTCTCTCACTCTCGCTCTCGCTCGCTCTCTCTCTCGCTCTCGCTCTCGCTCGCTCTCGCTCTCTCTCTCTCTCTCACTCTCGCTCTCGCTCTCGCTCTCTCTCTCTCTCTCTCTCTCTCACTCTCGCTCTCGCTCGCTCTCGCTCTCGCTCGCTCTCGCTCTCTCTCTCTCTCTCTCTCTCTCTCTCTCTCTCTCGCTCTCGCTCTCGCTCGCTCTCTCTCTCTCTCTTTCTCTTGCTCTCTCTCCCTTAATCCTTGCTCTCCTTCCATCCATATGTCTCTTTCATTATCTTTCTCTCTCTGTCTGTCCTCCTCCCTCTCTTTCTCACTCGCCATCTCTCCTCATCTCGCTCACTCTGTCTCTCCCTATCTTTCTCTCTCACTCTCTTTCCTTTAATCCCTTTTCTCTCCGTCCATCCACTCTCTTTCACGATCTTTCTCTATCTGCCCCCCTCTATCTGTCCCCCTCTCTCCCACTCTCTCTTTCTCTAATCATCTCACCATCTCCCCATCTCTATCTCTCCCTTACTCCCTTTTTTCTCCTTCTCTTCCCATTTTTCTCTATCTCTCTCTCTGTGTCATGCTCTCTCTCTCTCACTCACTCTTTCATCTCTCCTTCTCTCATCTCTCTCTATCTCTCCCTATCTCTCATTCTCTCACTCTCTCTCCCTTCATCTCTTTTCTCTCCTTCCGTCCCATTCTCTCTGTCTCTCTCTCTCTCTCCCTCTCTCTTTGTCTGTCTCTCTCCCTCTCTCTCTCTTTCTCTGTCTGTCTCTCTCTCTCTCTCTGTATGTCTCTCTCTCTCTCTCTCTCGCTCTCTCTCTCACTCTTGCTCTCTCTCCCTAATCCTTGCTCTCCTTCCATCCATATGTCTCTTTCATTATCTTTCTCTCTCTATCTGTCCCCCTCCCTCTCTTTCTCTCTCGCCATCTCTCCTCATCTCACTCTCTATCTCTCCCTATCTCTCTTTCTCTCACTCTCTCTCCCTTCATCTCTTTTCTCTCCTTCTGTCCCACTCTCTCTCCCTCTCTCTCTCCCTCTCTCTCTCTTTCTCTGTCTGTCTCTGTCTCTCTCTCTCTCTCTCTCGCTCTCTCTCTCTCTTTCTCTGTCTGTCTCTCTCTCTCTCTCTCTCTTTCTCTGTCTGTCTCTCTCTCTCTCTCCCTCTCTCTCTCTTTCTCTGTCTGTCTCTCTCTCTCTCCCTATCTCTCTCTCTCTCTCTCTCTCTCTCTCTCTCTCTCTCTCTCTCTCTCTCTCTCTCTCTCTCTCTCAGTGATTTTCTATTGAGCTCACTCCAGCAGCTTGTTATGGCTGATTCCTCTCGACTGTCCTCCTGAGCTCAGTGGG